>NC_057884.1:26093974-26181474 GCF_019740435.1 Gambusia affinis
AGGAGTTTATCTGCCTTCTGAGACTCACACTAAAAACACAAACTTATCTACAGCAGCTTTATCAATCAATCAATCAAACTTTATTAGTATAGCACATTTCAGCATCAAGGCATTTCAAAGTGCTTTACATCAAATCAAACACAGAAACACAATGTAACATAGAATCAACAATCAAAACAGAACATTAAATCAGATTCCGTTAATAAATTTGTAATTGATTACTTTTCAAATAAAACTCTAAACAAGTGGGTTTTTAGTTGAGATTTAAAGGAAGTCAGTGTTTCAGCTGTTTTACAGTTTTCTGGAAGTTTGTTCCAGATTTGTGGTGCATAGATGCTGAATGCTGCTTCTCCTCGTTTGGTTCTGGTTCTGGTTCTGGAGAGCAGAACCAGAACCAGAACCTGAGAGTTCTGGAAGGTTGATACAACAGCAGCAGATCTTTAATGTATTGTGGTGCTAAACCATTCAGTGATTTATAAACTAACAACAGTATTTTAAAGTCTATTCTTTGATCGACAGGGAGCCAGTGGAGGGACTTTAAAACTGGTGTTATGTGCTCTATCTTCCTGGTTTTAGTCAGAACTCCAGCAGCAGCATTCTGGATGTTTGATTTGTTGGACAGACCTGTGAAGACGCCGTTACAATAATCAATACGACTGAAGATGAAGGCATGGATGAGTTTCTCTAGATCTGGCTGAGACATTAGTCCTTTAATCCTGGATTAAACAGAAACAAGCTCAGTTCTCCCATTAGTCGTTATCCTGAGGTAAAATGTTCACGCAAATAAAATGTTTGTTTTTTGTGGCACATTTTATTTTGAAGGGATGTGTAGACGTTACCATGGCGACCAGAGTCAGAGAGCGTTAGGGCAATGGAGAGACGAGATGAGAGGAGTAGAGCTGAGAGTTTTAGGTCTGGTTCACAGGATTTAAGGATTGTGGGCCGATTCTCCAAACCTCTGTGACCACAGAGCCATAAAAGTCCAACAGGTTCTGGTCGGTTCCTGAGTCCAGACACACAGCAGGAGCAACACACCACACAAGAACCGGTTCCACTCAGAACATCCTGGTTCCTGAAGAAAATCCAGTAAAAGCCCCAGCAGACCAAACATGAATCTAGAATAATCAAGTAGTAGTGAAAGTTAGAGGTTCATTTTAATCTATAAAAGACGAAACAAAAAGAAAAACCGTTTGATAAAAGAGGGTGTGAGCAGCTGCTCTCTATATTTGCGCATATCAGCTGTTTGGGATTCCCTCCACGCTTACGTCACTGCGTTGTCTGATTGGCTACCCGTCGCATTCAACAGGCTGCGTTCTCGCTGTGCTCAGGGTCAGGGAAGGTCAGGGAAGGTCAGGGAAAACCCCACAGCCTGCGATAGTCGGGCCAAGACGATGTTGAATGTGCCGATTTTAGATCGGAGCGGTCCCAACGTTCTACCGACTGGACCTGATCAGTCGTGACACACCGCACAGTACAGGAGGATCGGTTATGATTATCACAAGAGACAATCCACCCCCCACCCCCCCTCACTCAGCCCTAACCCTAACCCTCAGCCGCAGTAAAATTGCTAAGCCCGATTGGTCCCTGGTGGTAGAAAGGTTGGAGACCAATGTCTTAAAAGACTGAGAAAAGCTATCATCTGAAAATGTTATTATATAAGACATTGATTTATGTACAAAATAAAAAGGTTAGGCGAGCTGACGCGACCTTGGGGCCTGTGCTACTTAACTTGGAATCAGAAAGAGCTGAATTATATTTTATTTCCTGAGATCTTTTGTTAAAAAAGTGTAATCAGTAAAATTTGTAATATTGATTCTATTTATGAGATGTTGACAATTCTTGAATGCCACGATGATCCACAGCAGGACGGCCAAAGTTACCAAGAACTTCCTCCACCAGCAGCCGCTGCCACTTCCTGATTCTGTTGAAACCAATGACATGTAAACTTCCTGTTAATCTTTTGCGTTCCCTCGCAGTAACGTAGCGGCTCGTTCATTCCTCACTGAATACCGACTCTTTCTGCTGTCACATGAGGATTTTCACAGGTTTCTCCGTGTATCTTAACATCTCGCCGTGAAATACCTGAAGTTTTAGATCTTTTTTTTGGGACAGAAATTCATATCAGACCAGTATTCAAAATGCAAAAGCCAAACAGGCCAAAGGCTTTCCTCTCTTTCCATTCATTCCACATTATCAGAAACTTCCTGTAAGAAGGAAAGAAATTAAAATACTTCCAAACTATTTGGACCATTTCTGAGTTATTGTCACTGGGTAATAAAATCATCAGACTGTTGTGATTGTGTGTCTTTGTGTTGGTCTGAATGGTTTAAAGAGCCGTTTTCATCTCAACTTTATTCAGACATAAACATGCAGTGAATAAATCCATTTGAATCGTTTTCTGCAGAGTTATTAATAATGTTTTCACTGAGGATCTTTAAATGTGTATATATCTGAAATTTTAAATAAACATTTGGGACAAAATAGAGGAGCAAATATTGCTTATTGCAATTGAACGCAAAAGAACATTTTCCCCCCATGTCCACTAGGGGGCTCTGTAGCACATCTCTTACATAACGCAGAACAGCGGAACCAGAACCTGGTACCGCTGGGCTGGGTTGATCTGCAGGGTTCTGTTTCTCCACAGGGAGTTCATCCGGTGCTGGGCTGCCTGGTTCTGACTCTGGCGCTGATCCAGCCCATCCTGGCCTTGATGCGCTGCACGCCGCAGCATCCAAGGTCGGTTCCGGTTCTCACCGGTTCTGTTCTGTTTACCTGATGGAGGTCGGATTCTTGAACAGCTTCCAAAATTCTTCCAGTCGGGATTTTAAAACCAGTTCTGGTTCGGTTTCAGGAGGTTCCTGTTCAACTGGGCTCATTTTGTCATCATCTAACCAGGAATCCTGACTCCGCCCACAGTGGCGGCCATCTTTACAGGCATGATGATGGCAGGACCACAGGCTGGCTGATGACAGGTGCTAGGCTACACAAGCCCGGCTACAGGCGCACTGCTCATCCTGATGGAGCTGCAAGTCAGATGGAAGAGCGCTGCAGGTAAGAACCGGAATCGCTCAGAATCAGAACCGCAGAGCGTCTCACCAGAACGTTATTGATTGTTGAGGAAGTTTTGTATTTTCCTGAAACGATTCTGTTTGGTTCTGGTCGGATTCTGTCAGTTCTGTAGCTTTAAACTGTAACAGTTCCCTCCATGGTTCTGACCCGTTCAGAGCAGCCGTTCTTATCGAAACGTAGTCTTTCATTAGACCCTGCAAAGAGAGCAAGTGTAAATATTTCCCAGCATCCTCCTCTGACCTCTGACCTCTGTGCTGTGGTTGCAGACGGCAGCGATCCTGTGGAGTCTGACACGGTAAAGTACAGGAGCCAAAGCAGCAAGCGAAGGCGGCGTTCCTGAATGACGGCAGCTCTCCTGTTTGCAGGTGGGACGGGACGTCCTGCTGGTGGCGCTCTTCCTCACTGGGAACCTGTCCTTCCTCATCGCCCTGCTGGCCGGAATAGGACAGGCGGCGCATTCCTAGGATCTGGGTCTGCTCAGCTGTCACTCTCAGGGCTCCTTCTGTTCATCACATGTTCTGTTCTGATCCAGCTGACGATCAGTTACATGTTTGTTCTAAAGTGGAGAAACTTCAGCGCATTAAAGTTGCCGTTAGCAACCAGCTGTTTGTTTATGCAGCCAAATATCAGAAAATAAAGAAAAACAACCCAAAGTCACGTTTGGTTCACTTTCCACGTCAAACAAATCCTCCATTCTGATGTTTTTAAGACCATCGACTAGACGGGGTTCTGATCCAGGTTCTGGTTCTGATCCAGGTTCTGATCCAGGTTCCTCTAGATCAGGGGTCTCAAACTCCAGTCCTGGAGGGCCGCAGTCCTGCAGCTTTTAGATGAGCCTCTGCTGCACCTGAATAGAATAATTAAGGTTCTGGAGAACTGATCTACACCAGGTGGAGGTGATTAAGTCGATTCATTCCAGTGTTTTGTACCTGAGGCTCATCTAAAAACTGCAGGACTGCGGCCCTCCAGGACTGGAGTTTGAGACCCCTGATCTAGAACCTCTTGAGCAACGATTCATCATAAATGAAGAACATTACAGGAACTTCATCCGACTGTCAAACTGTCTACAGGGTACTACAGGGTACTACAGGGTACTACAGGGTACTACAGGGTACTACAGGGTACTACAGGTTACTACAGGGTACTACAAGGTACTACAGGGTACTACAGGTTACTACAGGGTACTACAAGGTACTACAGGGTACTACAGGTTACTACAGGGTACTACAAGGTACTACACAGTGCTCTGGTCCTGGTTCTCTCACCAGGTGGTTCCCAGGAATCTTCCGGACGGATGCCAGGAAACTCTGGAAACCCGATCACCATGACCCTCGATGTCCGCCACTGGCTCGTCACTATGGCGACCACAGAAACACATTGTCATTGGTCGTTTCCGTAGCAACCAGCCCTCCTCCCGACTCCGCCCACCTCTCCAGGTTCCACAGCTTCACCGTTCCGTCGGCGGCGCAGGACGCCAGGCTGACGTCGGACCGGTCCAGAGAGACGCCGGCCTGTGGGCGGAACGCCACGGCGCCCACGTTGGTGTTGTGTCCTTCAGCCAATCACAGCCGGGCCGGGAGGGGCATAAAGAAACCCGGTCAGCATATTTAACTGGACTCAGATATAAACAGAAGCAGGAAGTTCCGCCCACCTCTCAGGGTCCGGATCAGGGCGCAGTCCGGGACCGACCACAGCTTGCACAGGCCGCTCCTGGAGGCGTTAGCACACTAGCATTAGCCCGTTAGCAATGGCCTCAGAACAACAGTAGCGGTCAGGGGGCGGAGCTCTTACCAGGACGCCGTGGCGAGCATCTTGGAGTCCGGACTGAAGTGGCAGAAGCTGATTGGCCGATCGTCTCCAATCTGACTGCAGAAGTTGTTCAGATTCTGAAGAGGAAGAGGAAGAGGAAGAGTTCGACTGAGATCAGCTGCTGAGTCTCAGGTTTCACACTGGATTTAACTGGATTCTACTGGGACAGAAGGAACCAGTTCAGGGACCAGATTTCACTGATAGAAACTAAAAATATTTAACCAGATTTCAAATGTATTAAACTGGTTTAAACACAAATTAATTTACTTGAACTGGACTGGGTTAGAATGATTTACACTGGTTGGACTGAACTGGTTCCAGAACTGGGCTTATTCGGGTTTATAGAAAGAAGAACTGAACCAATTAATCTCCAGTTAAAACAAACTGGTTCAACTGGGTTGAACTGGTCGCTGGTCTCCTTCAGGTGTCCCTCCAGGAAAACCACGCAGAGCCCCGTCCTCGGGTCCCACACCCTGCTGAAGGCATCGAGCCCTCTGATTGGACGAGAAACAATCAGTGGGCTGATTGTTTCCATGACGACCAGAACCTGGTCGCCCTGTTTCAGACAAGTCCCACGTTTCCGCTCTGGACCCGGTCCATGACCCGTGGTACCGACTCACCCTCAGCGACTTGTGCAGCTCCTGCTGGCGGATCGTTTTCGTTGCCTCGGCAACCTCCTTCAAAGCGCGTGCAGCTTCCAGACGCCTCATCGCCCTGACAGACCAATCACAGGAAGACGTTGTGGATCTCAGCCAATAAGAGGCTGCTTAGGGTCCGGACCCAGAGCTGATTGGTGAGTCTGCTGATGACTCACCGTGGCAGAGAATATCTAGCCAACCAGAGGCGAGCTTCCTTCAGGGAGGCGGGGCCTTCATGGTACCACGTCTGCAGACACTGTGATTGGTGGAGAGAAACAAAGATTTACATTTCACACAGGAGATGCTTCACTCAAAGGAGAATTCATTTAACCGAATTTGAACCGATGGATCAGCTTGCAGTACATACTACTACTCAGTACTACTCAGTACTACTCAGTACTACTCAGTACTACTCAGTATCACTCAGTATCACTCAGTATTACTCAGTACAGAGTTAGCTAACCCTAAGCCTAGCCAGTTACATGAAACATCAAACCATATCAGGAGCTTTGTCCACGTCGAGAGTTAAAACATGAAAAACTCTGCAAAACTCTGGCAACCAAAAGTTTCTGTGACTTTTATTAAAACTCAACAGACAGAAATGTTAGAGCTGCTGAAGCCACATTGAATTAAATCTCAGTTTGTTGCTCATCTCTGCTCAGAGATTAGGGTTAGGGTTAGATTGAACTGATCCTGCAGGGCCGGTCCAAGGCTGCATGAGGCCTGGGGCAGAATCTGACTCAGGGGCCCCTTTTGCTGCTAAAACATCAGCAGCTCTAACAGCTTCTGGGTTGATTTAATCTGGGAGGAGGGAGGAGATTAACTGGCCAACCTGAAAACAATCAGTTAGAATTACAGTTTATTCATTTGTATTTGTGAACAAACAGATTAAACATCAGATTGTTGCTATGGTAACAAAACAATCTGACTATGAATATTGGTGTTTGAACTTTTACAAAGTAATCTTGTCAGCTGCTTAAAATCTTACATTTAAATGTTAAACAATTTAAATAGTTTAATTTATGAAGAAACCATTAAACCAAATTCAGCAGCTTTAATCGTCTCAATAAATAAATGTTACATTTATGTATCTGTGTGAAAATATTAACATTTATGGCCCCTGAAGCCCTGGGGGCCCGATGGAGCCACTGACTTCATGTGGATTAAATAGAAATGCAAATAATTGATATTTATATTTTAATTGTATTTTTTGATTTGTTGTTCTTCAGACTAGTTGTGGCTTTAAATATCGTTTAACTGGAGATGTTTTCCATAACATTTAATATTTTTACACTTCCTATCTACCCAACATCTTTAATACAAAAACCCGGGGGACCAGCTCGGCCCGCCGGGCTCAGCAGGTTCTCTAGGGAACCTGCAGTACCTCGTCCCGTGACCTCTTGGCTCTCTCTTCGTCCTTCCTGGATCTCTTCAGGGCGTCCGGACCGACGACAGACAGAACGCTGCGCAGCCTGGAGAGGAAAACAGTCAGTAAGGAGCCGATCGGTCGGCCCACCCAGGACAGTAAGGAGCCTCCTGATTGGCTGTCATCAGGCCCCGCCCACCTCTCTCGGCGGTCGGCCGGCCCCTCTCCGAACAGCGTGATGGGCTCTCCCAGCGCTCGCAGGCCGGCCTTCACCTCGGCGTCGTCGGTGGAGACGGTGATCTGTCGCGCTCGGCGCCGCCGCTCGAACTCAGCCAGCGCCTCTAGCTGGCGCTCGCTGACCCGCTCCTCCATCTCCATGGTCTCTCCTGTGGGGAATCATGGGAAACGGAGTCATCGGGGAGTGCTGCCATCTAGTGGCCAGGCTGGATGTCCAGCAGGGAGCAGCACCACCTGCCTATAGAACTCACCTGATGAGATGTTGATGTTTCCTGCTCTGATGCCTGCCTTCAGCGCATCACTTCCTGCGGTGGCGCTGCTGGCCGTCTCCATGGTGATGCGCTGCCGCTCCTTCTCCTCCAGGCTGCCGTAGAACACACGGCTCTTCTTCACGGCCGGAGCCGAGTCTTCCTCGTCCGACATTCTGACTCTGCAGGGAGAGAAGAAGAAGTCCTGAGATGGTGGAGGTCAGACTCTGGTCTGGGATCGTTTCGCCAAGATTGAATCCAATATGGACTTTAGCCCCGTTTTAAAGCGTTTTATTTTTTACTCTTAGTATAGCATCCATTTCTAACACCACAGAGGGCAGCTGGTGTCTCCAGCTGTCAACGGGCGAGAGGCGGGGTCACCTGGAGGTCACCAGTCTGTCACAGGGCAACACAGAGACACACAGAGACACACAACCATTCACACACACACTCACACCTAGGGAGAATTTAGAGAGACCAATTAACCTGACAGTCATGTTTTTGGACTGTGGGAGGAAGCCGGAGAACCCGGAGAGAACCCACCATGCACAGGGAGAACATGCAAACTCCATGCAGAAAGACCCCGGGCCGGGAATCGGGGCGAAAGTGCAGCCAGAGTTTAGCTTTCTTTTGAAAATATTTCATCCTTCATTTTTAATTTTTCGCAGTCTGGGAGTTTATCTACAGAGGTTAGCATGTCAGACTACAACCGGTCGGCTCTTTGAGAGGCTTGTGACAGACATTATTGAAGACATTAAGTCGGTCGGGGTCACGTCTGATCCTTCTGCTAAAGAACAGAAGGTGAACTGGGATCACACACCTACACAGAACATGAAGCTACAGGAGCCTGAATGGACACAGTGAACACCATTGTCTGTGCGACAGGAGAACTTAACACAAAGACAATCAGACTGAAATATTGATGAGCCTTGAAAACGTATCGAAGCTAATCCTGTCGCCATTGAGGTGAATAAGAAAACCAATCAGAGCTTCAAGCTACAGTTAGCCTTCTCAAAAAAGAAAAGGCAGCACTGAGGGTCTCTCCTGTGAAAACCAGGCTCCTTACAACAGACCCTGAGTGAGACCGGACCGCCCGAAGAGACGATGAGGACCTCCAGGAATCCATCATGGGTTCCTCATTAGGAACATTCCTGTTCCTGACTCGGTCCACATCCTTCACTGATTGGGGACAGAAGCTTCGGCCAACAACCAACCCAGAACCTCATCGTTCAGTTCGGGATTTGGACTGGAGGAAATCCAAAGAGGCTAAAGTTTGTAAAGAAATGCACATCAGCTTGAAGGAGGACAGGCCCCCCCCGGGCTAAACTGTGGCACCCCCTGGGCTAAACTGTGGCCCCCCGGTTCAGAAGCCAGGAGCAGAGGCAAACCGGTAACCTGTAGGAAGGTTTCGCCCTGATGGAGAATCGAAGCTGCACCCTGACCAACTCCACCACCACGTTCCTTTTCTCCCACTGCTTTGGTATATTCTAGTTATATTTGATATTTATATTTATATTTGATATTCTAGTTATGTTTGTTTATTCCATATAACTTACTGGTTATTTTCTCTTTTCTTTATTGCAAGGAGCAAAAGGCAAATTGTTTTTTCTGCAAGAAACTCATTTATCAAGTGAGGAGAATAAATTCTGGAAACTTCAATGGTTGATCACATTTATTTTAGTGATGGTTGGTGACATTCAGCTGGGTTATTATTATGTTTCATAAATTCCCAGGTTGTTTGTTGGAGCATATCAGAGAATCTAACGGCCACTGGGTAACTGGAATAGTGGAGATTGATGGAAATCAGATCATTTTGGTGTGTATATGGATATAATAATAAAGTGATGAATAGTATATTTTTTACTGACCTCGAAGTGAAGATAAAACAATGGAAAATAAAATCCTTCCCTCCTTTAAATACGTTTAAATTTAATGTTAGGACAACAAACCTGCTTCAAAGCTGAGGAGACAGAAACAATCCCAACTTATTAATCCTCTCTGTTCAAAATCAGTTTTATTGTCTGAAGCCTGACGTTTCAAACTAGATGATGTTTTTCTAGATAAATCAAACGGGGCTTTTATTGGATCCAGGACGGAGAAAAAAAGGAGTTAATGTCCTAACCCTACTGGACATTAATGACTTAATGGACAGTAATGGTGTTTTGTTAAATTATAGAAAATCTGCCGATAAATTTGATCTGAACTGTTCTGGTCATGAATATGTAAATTTATTCCATCTCACCCAAACACCTTCAGGTTTCCTGGCGTTACTTCATCCTGACCCGAACTGGAACTAGAACTTAATAATGTTCATAATGTTGTACATGAACCTCCATTAAAATCTAAACTGTTTAATGATTACAGCAGCAACAATAACAACAACAGAGAAGAAATTCTCCAAGTCCGGTTTCACTTCAGGTTAAAGAGACTCACTTCAAAATCTCACAGTTTTTATCTAGTTTCAGATTTTTTACACAACAGATTTAAATTGGATCCATCATGTTGAGCCTTTAAATCTTTTTCTGTCCCTTAAACTGTGGAGACATTAGAACTGGTTTGTTTCTGTTGTAAAAGCAGGTAGAAAGCTGGGATCAGACCCCAGGCTGATGATTCGTACTGAACAAGTTATTTTTAATATTGATCTTATTTCTGACATGTTGCCTACTCTGATTGTTGCAGGCAACATGCTTCTAGAGAGACGTACGGAGGCCGCTGACCGCTTTCACTTTACAGAAGGAAAAGGACGTTCATTATTAATATCTGGCAACTTAAGGTGTTTGTCTAACTTGATCTCTTTTGTGTAGGATGGCCTGCAACTGTTTCAGTTTTGGTTTACAATTTTTTTTTGCCTAGTTATTATTGATCAAAAGCATTTTCTTTTTTGGGTTTTGTTTAGGGAAGGAGTTTCTATTGTCTGGATGTTTTAAAACTGTCTCTGGGTCCCAAACTGTTTTATGGAGGAAGGGGAGTTTTTCTTTTCTTTGCTCTATCACCAGGGATTAGTGTGTGTGTTTTTGTTGGGAAACACTTAGGTGTATTTAATTATATTTGTGTTTTTCTTCTTATTATTCCCCCCAGCTGTCAAATTTTATTTAATTGGGTTTTAACTATTTTTTTTTCAGCTATAAGGTTCCCAGGGCCAGCATAGACTCTTAGTGTGGTCATTTTTGTATAATAAAATAAATTGTGTCTAATTTGCAAGCAGTGCCTCTGTTAATTTTTACAAACGAATCTGTGAGATGGTCTGGTAAAGAGGATCATTAAGAAAAATAAAGAAAGAAGAGGTTACCGCGGCGACCAGACGTTCACTGGTCGGAACCAGAGGCTGGATCTGCAGTTCTGACCTGTAACTCGGAACCAGTCTTCTGAAAGTAGGGTTTGGGGTCAAGGTTCGGCTTTTAGTCCTTTAAAATCTCGCGAGACATCTGATTCTTTTTACCTCTGAGCGGTTTCACTGTGCGCCAACATTCGCGACATTAAGGTACCATGTTTATGAGTCTCTTTCTGAATAAAACAACATTTCAGTCTGGAACGAGGAAAATCAGACCCAGTAGAACCAGTTACGGATTTATTATTGTGACATTATCTGCGTCTTCGAGTGTTATTTGGTACATGCTGTATATATATAAAGAAACCACCACCAGGTGCTACTAACGTGAAACTTCAATCTCCTGAGTTTACGGAAATTTAGTTTCAACGCGGTGTGCTCCGCCACAGGGCGCATGCGCACCCAGCTGGCGGTTTTCCGTTATTCTGCCGACAAAGTGCTCATTTTGGTTATTTTTTAGTCTATTTAAGAGTTGAACTCACCGCTAAAGAAGAACGAAGCTGAAGCGTCTCTGAAATCTTGACCCGGATGTAGAATCAGCTTCCGGGTCAGAACTACTTCCGGTGTGTGTATCTGCTGAAAACCGCAATTCTACCGCCGCGAAAACAGCTTGTCTGTCAGGTAGTGACCAGGTGACGGCAGCGCGCGGAGACCCTCAGTCTGCAGGTAAACTCCACGACCCTCTGAGGTCACCTGGAAACCAGTTAAACCAGCGGTAGAGTCCGCGGTGCTTTCAGCGAACTGGACTCTGTAGGTGATCGGATCTAAGGTGCCTGTAGCTTTGCCTGAATAGAACACCGCAAACAAATCAGTTGCCGGTGGTACTGATGGTTGTTGGTTCCGATTGGACTGCAGGTTGTCTGTAGAACCCGACCGGGTCTGTTTGGAGATTAAACAGCGGACGGATCCGAACGGATCTGATGTTTATAGTTTAAACCGACACAGAACCGGTTTGTGGCTCAGATTCCGGTTCCGATCTGAAAAGCTGCAGCTTCAACCGGTTGATCAATTGTGGGTTGTGTTAACATTCCGGTTCCGTCGGTCCGGATCCTCATGATCTCACTAGAACAGCAGCAGGTCTGTGACCAGAAGGGGGCGCTAGACGCTTCAGTATTTCTGTTCTCAAACGCAGCGAGGCCTGATTGTTTTGTTGTGGTGAATTTTTTTATTTTTTTATTTTTTTATTGAATATATAAGAATAACAATAACGATCTCAAACAACACGTCACTAACAGACATTACAAAAAAAACTAATATCACAACTCCTGCTGTTGACAAATTCAATTAGATACAAAGGCTAGAACAAAGTACTAAAATAATAATAATAATAAAAAATAAGATAAAATAAATTAATCAGAGGGGACTAACTGAAATTCTTCCATTAACTCAAACAATTTAATTGCATTTAAATTCTGCATCTTTCTCAGAAATCTTTAAAAAAAGAAAAATTCATTTTTGAGAGCAGAGAGGCAGCATTTTGCATAGCGACATTTATGGATATAATATTTGGTTACAATCATTAGAACATTGACTAAAATTTTTAAAAAAATTCTGTGATAGATAAACCAAATTTTATGTTTAGTAAAGAAATAAAATACACCTTTATCGTTTTAGAAGACAGAAAGTTTCAAAATTGATCCCATAAGTTTAATACTTCTTTACATTCATAAAGCAAATGTTTAGTTGTTTCCAACTGAGTTGGACAAAAACCACAATTTTCAACATTAAACTTAAATCTCTCTCTTAAGAACTCATTTGAAGGGTTTATGTTATTAATTATTTTAAAATGTAATTCCTTATTTTAAGGAGGAATTTGGAATTTCAAATAATTTGTCCTAATTTTGATTATCAGATTTCTTAAAATTTTGCAATGTTATTTATTGAATACTGATTCAAAAACCTGTTGCTGCATTTATTACCTCTAATGCCCAGATGCTCAATTTGGATCTTATGGAGTCTTGGAATAAAGAAATTAGTTAAACTGTTTTTACTGACAGAATGAGAACATCAGGGATCCTGTAGAAAACTTTCTTATAAACTGTTAGTGAACAATCAGTTCCATACTTTCTGTTAAATTCCTCCAAACTCAGAATATCTCCATTTCCATCCAGTAAATGAGTAACTGACCAGATTAGTTTATTCCACCAGTCTTTCATAATTATAGATGTTCTACATAGAATGGCTCTGTTGTTCCACAGTGGAACATTACGGGGTTGAAGTTGGTTAAACATGAACTTCCACTGTTCACTAACCTGTTGATGGGAATTAGAGAGTTATAAGGAGTTTAGATAATTCAAAATCACATTTCAGTAACAACTCAATACCTCCAACTTTTTGAATGACAGAACAACAAACCAAATGAGACCCCCGTTTTTTAAAAGGGACTGAATCCATCTAATTTTTAAAGTTCCATTCATAATTTCTGAATTGATTGCCTCTATTCCACCTTCCTCATAATGTTTTAGCAAATCACTTTTACTGATGTAATGGTGTTTTGTTTTGGTGAAAATGCAGCAGCATTAATAATTTCCTGGTTAATTAAGATGAGACCACGCCCACAGAGCACCTGCCTCAGCTGTGACCAGTTAATCTGGAACACCTTTTGATCCTGACCAATCAATGAGCAGCAACTCGTTAGGGCCATCTAGTGGATGATCTGCAGAATTTTTATTTTTATACTTGTTGTTTTGTCCTCTAATTTGCCTGTTTATTCTTGAAAATCATAAATAAAAAAAAAAAATAAAAAAAAATAAAAATAAACTGTTCTGTTCAGGAGCTGACTGGAGTGAAGATGCTGCGGAGGAAACCGACCCGATTGGAGCTGAAGATCGATGACACCGAGGAATTCGAGAGCATTAAAAAGGAGCTGGAGGTTCAGTCAACCCCTTATCTGTTCCGACCCGTCTGGTTCCGACCCGGTCAGCATGTCTGTTCTCTCTTCAGGCCAGGAAACGACAGAGAGAGGAAGCGGGGCCAGGAGCTGGAGTGGGCGGGCCTTCGGTCATTGGTGTTGATATGATAGGGGGCGGAGCCTCTGCATCCTCCACAGCTGCTTCGAGGGCGGAGCTTATCAACGAGCGAATCGGCTACAAGCCCCACCCCAAGCCGGCGACGCTGCCGACCTTATTTGGAAGTTTACAGTTTTAATAAAGTTTGGACAGATTGAAGAGGCTGTTGGTGTATTTGTTAACAGATAAATGAAGTCAGCAGCTTTTAGTTCACTGAAAGACACTACAGTAAGATAGACCAATCAGAGACGGCGCTGTAGACACCTGCATCCAGGAAGTGCGATAACTCGGCCTGCCCCTGCAGTCCACCTGGCTGCAGCAAACAGGAAGGGGCGGGACGGCCTGCTGTCAGTCTCAGACCTTATATGGGAATGGGACCATTGCACTCCGAAAGTGAAGGGGGCGCTATTTCCTATATTATCTGTGGTCTCCCGTTTTTATTTTCTTTTGAAATCTGTGTTATATATTCACCTTTATGAAGGATTTTCACTCTCAGCATGTATTTGAACTTCTCTCTTATTTTCTTCAGCTCACAGTTTTTAACAAATTCTGTACATTTCTGTGAACTTCTAAATCTGCTCCTTAGTTGCATCTTTTTGGGCCTGATACTGCCTCTAGTGGCCTGGGGGTGGTAGCACAACTAATATAATTACATTACTAAATCAGAATACCACAAAGTCCCTATTTATTATTAATTCTGGCATTACATACAATACATGCTGAGAGTGAAAATCCTTCCTAAAGATATATCACAGATTTCAAAAGAAAATAAAATTCCTCCTACTATAATTCAGCTAATTAAAGATGCTACACTTTTTTTCTGCTCCTGGGGGTCTTTTTGTGGGCTCTAGTGTCCCTTATTCCAAAGGAGGCTGACAGGAAAGGGGGAAGGAGAGGGGAGAAGACAAGCGGCAAACGTCTGCCGAGTCCGGGAATCGAACCCGCGACCACAACGTCGAGGACTGAAGGCCTCCAAATGTGGGTTGTGCTATCCCCTACGCCAGTGGTCCCCAACCACCGGGCCAATTGGTACCGGGCTGCGCAAGAAATCATTAAATATGTCCGTTCTCTGTGTTGAGTCTGGAGGAGCTTTTATTTTGAAAATCCTAAATCGGATGCTGTCTGTAACATCTATGTCTTGCGCGCCAACATGCAGCAGAATGAGTAAGATACAACTGCATCGGTTCCGATCCCCCTGTAGAAAATTTACGAAGAGTTGACCGGTCCGCTGTACTATAACGGTTGGGGGCTACTGCCCTACGCCACCACAGCACGCCCAAAGATACTACACTTTAATCTGTATTTTTGACAGATCATAAAAACCCCCCGCTATCTTGGAAATACAGCAGTGTTCACTGAGCAAATAAAAAACAAATCAACTTTCAAGTGTAAAGTATCAAAATCATTTTTGTTTCTCTGAACATGTGATTACATCAAATTTTACTCTGAACCCAACTAGTCACAGGAAAATATCTGAACAGCCAAATATCTCCAGGTTAAGGTTAGGGTACCCGGGGCCAGGGCCTTCTTGGGGGCGTGGCCTACCGGGTTCTGCTCTGGGTTCTGCAGCCGGTTCTGGGTTTACTGGACCAGAAGAGTTTCTTTCCTGCTCTCAAACTAGCAGATGTTTCATTGTTGTCTTCAGGGTTAGTATTGTTTACTATTATTTTATTATTTCTCTACACCATTTATGGTTTCATGTTGCTGAGCCATACACACAGGAGGTCAAAGGTCAGAGCTCTTTCACCTTCATTAAACCAGACAAACTTATGAAGTCTTATGATTTATTTTCATTATAAATGATACAAATGTTTTATAACAAGTTTATAAAGGAAACGATTAGTGCTGAAAACAACAAAACACTGGAGTTCATTTACTGTGACAGTAGGTGGCGCTCAGTTCTCACAAAGCCCAGAAAATGATGCCAACCAATCAGGAGTCATGGTTTATTACCATGACAACTAAGCGATGCCATTTAGAGGGAAAGTTTAGTGGAAGGCAGACTGGGCGGGGCCTGAGGCGACTGACTGCTGGCTTCTGGAAATAAAAACAAATTAAAAAATAAATAAAGGAGAAAAACAGGAGTTTTAACATGGAAACTTCCGTCACCATGGTTACAGTCCAGGAAGCGTTCTGGGGGAGGGGCTAAGTGGCACATCTTCACATTGTGTCTATAAAAAATGGCTGAATTGTTTATTTAGGCACCGTTTGTTTACGTTTTGTTGTAACCCAGGCCCCGCCCCCTTTGGGCGTGGCCTCACCTCACTTCCTCTTGATGGCCACCAGGTCTCTTTGCAGCTCGGAGAACTTGGGCCGGTCCTCTGGGCTGTACTGCCAGCAGCGCTGCATCACTTTGTACACGTCGTCAGGGCAACGCTGAGGACACGACATCCTGTAGCCTGGCAACCAAAAAACATCTCTGCGGTCACCGTTAATCCTTTGATGGTGGTGACAGGCAGCGGCGCCCGTTTACCTTTCTCCACCTGCTCCCTGGCCTGCTGATTGGTCATCCCCGGGTACGGACACACCCCCAGGCTGAAGGTCTCCCACAGCAGGATGCCGTAGCTCCACACGTCGCTCTCTGAGCTGTAGCGACCTGCGGAGGACAGTCCGTCAGCAGCCAGTCACCGAAGGGTTCAAGTGTGGGCGTGGCCAGGTGTTACCGTAGTTCAGGGCTTCGGGTGCCGTCCACTTGATGGGAATCTGCTTGAGTCCAGAAGAAGAATAAACGCCGTCATCTTCCTGCCGGCTCATCCCGAAGTCGCTGATCTTCAACACGTTGCTTTCTCCGACCAGACAGTTCCTGGCGGCCAGGTCCCTGGGGGTCAAAGGTCACGGTCACACAGCGCTCCACCACGCCTACGGTGGTGGAGCGCTCGCCTGAGCCGTACTCACCTGTGGATGCAGTTTTTACTCTCCAGGTACGCCATGCCGGCAGCAGCGTCCACAGCGAAGCGAACCAGCTGCTTCGTCTTCAGCTCGTCTTTCTTCTTCCTCAGGAAGGACAGGAAGTCCCCGCCTGGTGGAGAAGAAGCATCAAAGGAACTCCTCGGTTACTGCCAATAGGAAGCCAACAGCAGATGGCTGGCCAGTAGGAAGTGGAGGCTCCACCCACCTGAAACCAGCTCCATGACGATGTAGATGGGTTGCCTCTGAGTGCAGACGCCGATCAGCTTCACGATGTTGGGATGGTCGTATTGCTTGAGGATTCTGCAGCCAATCAGGTGAGAGCTTTAGCGGTTTTCTTCTGTGATTGGTGGTTTGAACCGACCTGAGAGCTCACCTGGCCTCAGACAGGAAGCGGATCTTCAGCTCCGGAGGTAAATCCTCTTTACATGTTTTGACAGCAACAGGCACTTTGTCTCGCTGCAAAGTTCCTTTGAAGACCTCGCCAAAGTTACCCTGGCAACAGGCAAAGGCATTATGGGACACGGGAACAGATGGGTGCATCTAGGTATGGCATGAGGTGACAGATGGTGGGTGGAAACAGGAAGTGAGGTCACCTTTCCTAGTAGCTCTCCCAGCACGACGTCTTCATGGTTCAGGATCCACTTCTTGTCCTGAAGAGGAAACCAGACATTCAAGATGGCGGCTCGGGGCAGCTGCCGTGTTCGTTCCCGTTGGTTCTTCATCGCTGCCCAAAGTCCCAGATGTGTAACCAGAGTTCACGCATTGAACTCGGTCTGAAGCCGGAGTGCGGACCAATCACACGCTGGCGCAGCTGGATCTTTAAAGTTTACCTGCTGCTTTCACTCAAACTGGGCATAGACTCACCTGTATGGGTATTTATATCAACCACCTGAATTCATCGAGTTTAAAACCCACTGCATTAGCTCAGCTCACGCAGCCCAATGTGAGCCGTTACTATAGGAGAGCGTTGAGAATAATTTATCTTTGTGAACAAAGAATTATGTGCAGCATTTCCATCTCAACACGCTGCCAGCGCCCGGCTCTGTCTGTGGTTCCGGTTGGCCGAAGTGTTTTATTTCTTTTCTTTTTTCTTTTTCCCACCAGGGGGTCTTTTTGTGGGCTCTAGTTAATCAATCAAATCAATCAAATTTTATTAGCATATCATTTCAGCATCAAGGCATCTCAAAGTGCTCAAATCAAACACAGAAACACAATGCAACATAGAATCAACAATCAAAACACAACATTAAATCAGATTCCGTCAATAAATTAGCAATTGATTACATTTCAAATAAAACTAAACAAGTGGGTTTTTAGTTGAGATTTAAAGGAAGTCAGCGTTTCAGCTGTTTTACAGTTTTCTGGAAGTTTGTTCCAGATTTGTGGTGCATAGATGCTGAATGCTGCTTCTCCTCGTTTGGTTCTGGTTCTGGTTCTGGTTACCAGACTGGAAGGAGTCAAAGCAGTTGGTTATCGTTAGGAAGCTATTTGACGGTTTAAACAGCTTTTTCAATAATTTTACTGATGAATGGGAGGTCAGAGGTCAGAGGTCGGCCTGTAATTCTGCAGTAGTGATTTATCTAGATTGTTCTTTTTATCAGTGGTTTGATTACTGCTGTTTTCAAAACCTGATGAGAAACGATGAGTTACTATTTGGATCAGATCAATAGCAACAACAGGCAGAACTTTCTTAAAGAAATGTTCTAGAGTTATAGATCTAGAACATCCAG
Source organism: Gambusia affinis (assembly GCF_019740435.1). Lineage (NCBI taxonomy): Eukaryota > Metazoa > Chordata > Actinopteri > Cyprinodontiformes > Poeciliidae > Gambusia > Gambusia affinis. The sequence continues at coordinate 26,112,318 of NC_057884.1, forward strand.
ACAGCAGGAACTGGAGCTTAATTGACTTATAATTTCCTCTAGGGTTTTATAATTAACTAGTTGAAATTGGGTCATTTTTCCTGTATTTGTTTTGTTTGGGTTCAGTGTTGGTTCTGACTTTATAGTGGATGTGCAGATTAATCCTCTGATTTTTTGAATTTTCTCTGAAAAGAAACTGGAAAACTGGTTGCAGGCGGCAATAGACTGAAATTCAGGTAACGTGATAGGAGGATTTGTGAGCCTGTCAACTGTTGCTAATAAAACTGGAGCATTGTTAATGTTTTTGTTTATGACATCTGCAAAGAAAGCCTGTCTTGCATGTTTGAGTGTTAAATGATAGTAACGTAGATTTTATTTATAGATGTCATAATGAACGTGAAGTTGAGTTTTATGACATTTCGTTGTCTTGCAGATCGAACTGTTTGTGCATTTCTCCATGGAGATTTCTTCTTACCAGACACAACCTTCATTTTAATGGAATCAATGAAATCTGAAACTTTAGACTGAAAATCATTTACCAACTTATCTACATCATTACAGCTTAAGAGTGAGGAAGAAGAGTAGATTTGCTTAAATGTTTCTGCTGTGTTTTCTGTGAGAGAACGTTTTGTGATGGTTGCTGTTTGTCCAAGTGGATTAAAGGATAAAGAACTTTCAAAGATAACAGGAAGTGATGCGACAGGGCGCCATCAGTTACAGAGACATTGGAAATATTCACACCCTGACTGATAATCAGGTCCAGTGTGTGTCCTTGAGTGTGTTGCTTGTTTGACATGTTGTGTTCGACCAAAAGTCTCTAAGATATTAGAGAGATTTTTATCCCCTCTGTCTTGGGGTTTGTCAACATGAACGTTAAAATCACCAACAATTATTAAACAATCATAATTAATACATATGAGAGATAGAAGTTCATTCAACTCAGTAAAGAAATTTTCCACATATGTTGGAGTTTTGTATAAAGTTAGTGTTAAAGTCCGTTTGAGGCCTTTAATCTCAATTCCAAGATACTCAAAAGAGGTGAAGTGACCCAAAGAAATTTTACTACTATTTACGGTTTTCTTAAATATTGAAGCCACGCCTCCTCCTTTTTTATGTTTTCTATTCTCACTTAAGAAACTATAGTTAGGAGGCGCAGATTCAATTAGTACGATCGATTCATTATTGTAATTCAACCATGTTTCTGTCAGGAACATAACATCGATATTATGTTCAGTGATGAAATCATTGATTAATAGAGATTTAGCACAGAGAGATCTGGGATTTAAAAGAGTTTAAGTTTTAGTGACTTGGAGGCCAAACGTTCTTCAGTCTGAGGTTTGAATTAGGTCCAAAGTATTTTATGTTTCTGTTTTTTGTAACTTTTCTTGTAGTAATCCGGACAGGTAATGTCCTGTTTTACAGTGCCGGGGGGCCAGACACATTCTGGGGGAAGACGGGTGTAAAAATAATATCTGGACCCTCAGAAACACAGAGTGATGGATCCTCTGGGAAATCAGAGGCAGGTGGCTTAAATGAAGTGCTAAGGAGAGACGTCCCAAGTAGAACCTGTTGATTCATCCCATCTGTAAATGTAAGAAACTCCGGTCCAAAAGACATAAGTGTCCCTTATTCGAAAGTAGGCTGACAGGAAGGGGGAAGCAGAGGGGGGAAGACATGCGGCAAACATCGGCCGGGTCTGGGAATCGAACCCGCGACCGCCGTATCGAGGACTGATGGCCTCCAAATGTGGGTCGCGCTGTCCCCTAGGTCACCACAGCACGCCCGAAGTGTTTTATTTCTGTCAGTATTACTTTTTATTACTTTTTAGCTGCAATCCAATACTGAGTTTAATTTCTAGGTTTTAGCTGTTTGCTCTAAATATTTCTACTTATATCACTTATTGCTCAGACAATTAAAACACTCCCCCCTTCCAGATTTCACTAAGTCCATGTTGAAAAGCTGTTAGAGCTGCTGATGTTTTAGCAGCAAAAGGGGCCCCTAAGTCAGATTCTGCCCCAGGCCTCATGCAGCCTTGGACCGGCCCTGCAGGATCAGTTCAATCTGCTGCTCTGAGCAGAGATGAGCAACAAACTGAGATTTAATTCAATGTGGCTTCAGCAGCTCTAACATTTCTGTCTATTGAGTTTTAATAAAAGTCAGAAACTTTTGGTTGCCAGAGTTTTGCAGAGTTTTTCATGTTTTAACTCTCGACGTGAACAAAGCTCCTGATATGGTTTGATGTTTCATGTAAATGGAAAAATACTACTACTACTAATAATAAAATAATATAAAACCAGCTGAACCTGCATGAAGAGGTTAGCGCTTGTTGTTAGCCGACCAATCAGAACACAGGCATGAAGTTTACAGGGCCGACGGCGCCACACGCTGGGCAGCGAGTTGAGAGCCTTCCACCTTGTCCCCTGTGGGCTCTGGAGGTGCTGCTGCCTTTGGAGATGGAAACGACCCACATAACACTTTGTTCATGATTCACACTGAGGTACTGAAGAGATGAAGCATCTGCAGGAATAGAAAATACTCCAGATTTCAGGATTAAATCTGTGCGGCCAGAGAAACGCTCGGCGCAGCAGAGACACTTGGTGTCCGGCTTATTTAAATAAAAAAAACAAAAAAAATTAAGCAATGTTTTTTTATTTATTTAATTATTTTTCTAAAAACAAAAATAAGCAACTCCTTTAATACAGTGGCGAAAACCCTGATTTATGGCCCCTGAAGTTCTGCTGACTGAATTTGGGTTAACAGAAGAGCAAATTATTAACAATTTTAATCAGATTTTTTGTTGTTTTTAAGACTGAAGTTGTGGGTTTAAAAATTGTTCTCCAGTCACACATATCCACCCAGTAATATTTGACATTTCCTGTCATCTTAACATCTTTTGATACAACCCTATGACAGACGGCCGCGGCCCGCCGGGTTTACTGGAGGTACCGATCCTCACAGAGCCGGACCCGACCTGGGCGGGGCTAACGGTCAGTCGGGTCGGTGATTTGATTGGCTTGCTGTCAGTAAAATTTGGCCCATTTATCACACACCTGTGCAGGTGTGTGATGGCGGGTTACCTTGACGACCGGGTTGAGCAGGACGACGCCAGACTTCTTGGTGATGACCTGCTTGGAGGAGAAGTGATGCTCGATGAGCTGAGGGATGGTGGGGAAGCCCGTCCCTTCAAACCGGTACTGACTCTACCAGAGAGAGAGCGAGAGAGAGGAGCCGGCGGTGGGTTCAGTGACCTCTGACCCCACCTGCTCCGGTGGGCCCAGCGTGAGAATACGTACATCGGCGAACTGGATGATGAAGTGCCGCCTCTGGTCGTCGGAGAACACCGACAGGACGTACTCGCCCGGCTTCCCGTGGCTCTCCCTCACCAGGAAGTCCCCCTGTTGCCGTAGCAACTCCTGAGCCTCGGTGCGAGGGATGGCTCCGTGGTACCACTCCTGCTCCGCCAGGGGACGCTCCGACGTGGGAATCACATCAAAGAACTGCTGCTCAAGCGAAGGCCAGAAGAAGAAGACGTGACCAGCGAGACCAAAGGACAGACAGAAAACGCTGTGGAAGGACAACCCACCGAAGTGGAGGAGCCCAGCATGGCTTTGGGCGAGCGCATCATGCCAGCCAGCGAGTGGCGCAGCGTGTCAAAGCGAGAGCTCTTCTCCTTCTTGTCCTACAGGGCACAGAGGTCAGAGGTCAGGAGGAGAGCCGGCTGCCATCGCTGGGAAACGGCAGCTTCACCCACCGTCGACGACACCGAGCGCGTGTCGTCCTCATACTGCAGCGCTGGCGGTGGGGAGGCGACCGCGGCGGCCATCTTGGCGTCCAGCAAGGCCTTCTGGGAGAGGAGGCAGGCCTCTGAGCTGCGCAGCGATTGGACGGCCTGACGCAGCTCCAGCAGGGACAGCTTCTGGCTCAGCAGCAGGACGCAGCTGCAGGTGAGACAGACAGGTGAGGCCTGGCCTCGCCCACTTCGCCCAGCCAGGTGAGGCCTGGCCCCGCCCACTTCGCCCAGCCAGGTGAGGCCTGGCCCCGCCCCCTTCACTCACTCGCTCTTCCTGTCGGCGTTCTGCTGGCTGGTCTGGATCCGGGCCTCCAGGTCGTCTGCCAGCGTCTCCTTCTCCTGCAGGTTCTTCTGGGTCAGCGCCAACTCCTCCGTCTTCCACGATAACCTGGACAGGAGGTCAGAGCAGGCTTTTACTCTGGAAGGTCACAGGAAATGCTTTAATGCAGTAGGCGCTCACGTGTTCTGCAAGCTGTCTGCGGTCAGCGTGTTCCACAGGATCTCGTTGGCCGGGATGTTTTCCGTCTCGTCCAATAGGGAAGCGTCGAACTCCACGTTCGCCTCCGGTGGCACCGGCGACCTGACCACGGGACGAATGGGCGGTTACTACGGCGACCGGGCATCACCACAGCCACCGCCAGCCAGGGCCGGACTAACCTGTAGGCGTCGATGAAATGCTGGTACTCGGCCAGCGGGTCGATCTGCTGGACGGACGCCGAGATCTCTCGATGGACGCCGACGACTTCCTCCGTCAGCAGACTGCTGATCTCACAGTACTCCTCCAGGATACTTTTACTAGAGGACACAGAGGCACCTGACAGTACTGCAGGGTAGGGTCGGTGAGTTTTTCTATTTATAATGGTTAAACTGGTTTTATCAACCATCCAGTGTAAATTCAGAAATAGTTTTCAGCATCTAATTCAGTGCGAGGGTGCTTTATCCCAGCGGTGGGGGGCGGGGCAGTCATGTGACCCCCCCTCTCATGTGTGTGGGGGGGTCACATGAGGCTTGTTGGCTCTGCTAAAGCCCAGGTCACTTGGCCCAATTTTAAACAAATCCTAACCCTCATCCTGCCTGTGAGGTTCCTTACGTTGGAACATCGGACCGCTCACATCTAAAAATCAACATATTCAACTTGGTCTTGGCCAGATTATTGCAGCCTGTTGGATGTGACAGGCAGCCAATCAGAGCGCGGTGACCTAAGAACGGAGGGAATCCCAAACTGTTGTCATGACAACTGAGAGTCCGGTTTAGTACATAGAGCAGCAAATAGAGCTGCTGCTCCCGCCTCTTTTATCAAACGGTTTTTCTTTTTGTTTCGTCTTTTATAGATTAAAATGAACCTCTAACTTTCACTACTGCTTGATTATTCTAGATTCATGTTTGGTCTGCTGGGGGTTTTACTGGATTTTCTTTTAGAACTGGGATATTCTGAATGGACCCGGTTCTTGTGTGGTGTGTTGCTCCTGCCGTGTGTCTGGACTCTGGAACCGACCAGAACCTGTTGGACTTTTATCTGACTTTTCTAACTCAAAAACATCCATGCTTTTTTCTACGTTACACGCAGACTGGTTGGCATAGCAACTGACATCATAAAACACTCAGACATTTCCCACACAAAGAACAGAACATTCAGTCCGTCAGTTTCATGTAGTGGGTTAGCTCCCGCTGCTATCAGTTATCCCGAAACTGGCGTTGCTAGATTAGCTAATTTTAACACCTGCTGGTGTTTAGGTCACCATTTTTTATACCGTAACTGAACCCAAACGCAGCATATCTACTTGTGATGGTTGTAAAGTCAAGCTAGCAAAACTGAACTACTTTCCTCTCCCTCACTATTTTTCTCTTAATTAAAACTTTTGTCATAGTGACTATTACTAGCTTCATCATTTTTGTTTTTATACATCACTGTATATTTAAGATTTAGCTTGATGGTTGCCAGCTTTTTGCTCTGCAGCAGGGCGATGGGAACGTCGTGCTGAAAAGGTTTTATAGTTTAAAATAGCATCCGAGATTATTGAAACATATTGTGAAATGTGTCGTGTATCATGAAATATCAATAAATGTTAGAATATTAGCTGTTCCTCATATCGCCCAGCCCTCTCTGTGGGTGGGGTCATGTGACTCACAGTGCCAGCGTCATGTCCTCCTGCATCCTCTGCAGCGCATCAAGCAGTGCTGGCGCCGCCCGCTCGCGGTGGTTCTCCTGCTGCGTTCGGGCGCCGCACACCGCCAACACGTAGTTATTGTGGAGGTTATGGAGCTTCGCTGTAGCTTTGTCGTAACGTTCGCGAGCCCGCTCTGCTTCCCGGCCTGTGATTGGGAGAGTAAGGGACGTGGCGGTCAGGGCAACAGGAAGCGCAGTCCGCGGCAGGTTGCATCCGAACCAGGACCGACCTTTGGATAACGCCTCTCGGTACTTCTCCTTGGCGTTGTTGGCGTCGCGGCTCAGCTGACGGTAGGAGGCCTTCAACTTCTCCAGGTCATTTTTGGTTACCTAGCAATAACAGACAAGCTTGTGTCTGATTCGAGAGCCGAGCCGCCCCGACCTGAACGAATCCCGGGTTACCTTGTGGTTGTGGCTCTCCAGCTGCTGATGAAGACTCTGGTAGCTCTTCTTCACCTGCTGCTTGTCCCGAATCAGCGTGGCGAGGCGGTGCAGCGGGCCAGAGTTCAGGTCGTCAGCGTGGCTCCTCATGATGTGACCCAACGCCTCCGTCTGACGGATCACCTGAGACCACGACTGACAGAGCCACCGTACTGAGAGGGGCTGGCCCACAAGCCCCGCCCTCTGGGCAACAGGTGAGCACCTTACCTTGCTGACTGTGCTCACGTAGTCGGCGGCTTCCTGCTTCTCTGTTTGCTGAGTCATGCTGAGCAGCAGGGCGGCATACTCCTTATCACTCTTCACCCGCAGCGTCATGAAGCGCTTCACCGTCTCCAGCAGCTAGAGGGCGCCAGAGCACACAGGTTCAGCTACAGCTGACGGGTCAGAACCGGTCTGCTCCTCACCGATTCCTGATGCCAAAAGTCAGGTGAGACACAGACCTGTAGTGACCCGTTCCCCTACGCCACACATGGCTGACTGTGGCATTTGTCGAGGGCACACGGCACCAGTTAGCTCGTGTCCGGACCGGACTGGACCGGACTGGACCGGACCGGTCGGCCTGCATCAGGTCCGATAGCGAGGCGCCAGGCGGGTCACAGATGCCACATAAGACTGAAGGAATGTCAACACTTGTGGTTGTTTTATCACAGTGTTGAAACTAGAAATGTATTGATCGTAGTGGTCTGCCGATCGATCGGCTGATTTTCATGGAAAAGTATTTGATTGGTGATCGCTGATCACCTCAAACGTAGCGGCCTGCAGCACCAGAGATGCCATCTCTCTGGTGTGTCATCACTGGATGCACCCTGCCCTCACCAACATGGCGGACCAACACAGGAACAGCTGAGATGCTTCTTCCCACAATGCTCTGCTCTGTAGCAGTGGAAATGCTCTTCAACAGTTCTGCCTGTTCAAAGCTTTAAATTCTCTCGTGTTTATTTCCATTTCAGAGTTTTAAGGCCATTTTAATGTTCATATAAAATTAAGTTTAGGTCACACATGAAGCAGCAGACTGTTTGTATTCATTTGTTTAATAAATTATTCTTAAAAATAGGTAAATTATTTTATCCTTTGCACAACATAGGTTGCTAAAGCACCAGACAGCTAGCCATGCTATGATGAAATCAATTTTGCATTTGTCTTTGAATGTTAACTTTAGTATTTCTTTATTTTTAATGTTCAGTATTTTTTTACTTCATTTAAAGCAGGGGTCTCAAACTCCAGTCCTCCAGTCGCAGTCCTGCAGTTTTTAGATGAGCCTCAAGTACAAAACACTGGAATGAATCGACTTAATTACCTCCACCTTGTGTAGATCAGTTCTCCAGAACCTTAATTACTCTATTCAGGTGCAGCAGAGGCTCATCTAAAAGTTGCAGGACTGCGGCCCTCGAGGCCTGGAGTTTGAGACCCCTGATTTAAAGCCTTCTCATGTTCCAGCATGATGTCATCACTGGTTGCAGTACCGGCTATGGCCTGCAGGTGCTTATGATTAAAGAAGAACATTTGCAGCCAATCCATGTGATCAATATCGGCAGTAAAATACCTGATTGGATCAATGATAGATATTGATTATTGTGATTAGTAAATATGGGCTGGATAAGGTTTATCAGAGAATCGATAAAACAAACGGTTCCTGAGCGATCATCCAGTCCAAATCAGTTCAGGACCCAACCGGTTCCGACTGCTGGTTCTTATCGGGTCTGATCTGAAGACCCCAGACGTCTCGGTCCAGTTCATCGGAACAGGCTGTGGCCAGTGGGGATCCTGACCAGAACCGGCTCCATCTTACCTTCAGCTCCCAGTCCTGCAGCTTCAGCAATCCCTCGTGGGAGTTGATGAGATCCCGACCAAATCCCATCCCGGATCGGCAGTTCCGTCTCTAGAAGTGCAGCACAGAAAAACCCGAGGGCATCGTCCTGTGGAGAGGGGCACGGGTCAGAACCAGAACCACTAGGTCCAGTTGAGGTCGCAACCTCATGGTTCTGTTCACGGAATCTGGACCCACACTTCCCAAGCCTCCCACTGCTCCAGACCCACTGGTGAGCAGATCGGGTCTCACCTCCCAGTGGGACCCGATCTGCTCAACAAAGAAAGGTCCATTCCGACCGGGCGTCTGTCCATCACCGTCTCCTTTCGGTGTGGAGGAGCAGCGGGCCCCACTGATGGGCGATCTTGTGTCTCTGAGAGCCCAGGGCCCCTAAAAGGAAACTCCTTCCAGCAGGTTGTTTCTGTGACCTCCTTCTTTGGGTCGTGGTGGCCTTAATGAGGGCAGGAGGCTGATTGATGATAAATCGAGAGCTTCACGCCAATCCGCCGCGGCGGTCAATCGGTCCAGAGACATCTGAAGGTTCTGGTCTGATGAACCCAACAGAACCACTGGAAACTGCAGAGCCCAGATCCTGAGGTCACCAGAACGGATCAACACCTGCCCTATACAGGAAGGTACTGGACAGAACCAGTGTCCAACTTTCACCAGCAACAAGTTCGACTCACTTGCAGCAATGAGGACCAAATTCTGGCGCTGGTGTTTCTGGATCCCCTTGGCCCGTGCTATGGGGCCTGGTACCGGGCCCTCCTGACCCCCGAGGGCATTCCTGAGGAGGACTTGAACTTGGCCTCACCTGCTGCTTCTCTCCAGCTTTGCTAAGATGAACTGAGACCCGGTCCAATGAATAGGCTCGGTGTCGTCTCCAGGATGGGTCAGAACCCGTCCTCCTGGGATGGAGCTGATCAACCATCTCTGGGTCCAGCCTGGACTTCCAGGCCACCAGCTGGAGGGACGCCGAGGCTACGCTAGCCTTAGCTCCTGAACCCCATTCAAACTAATGGAGGATGAGCTATCATGCTACTGCTAGGAGATAGCTGCCACTGCTCCAGTTGAAGTCCGTCACCTTTGAACTCACAACACGCTCAGAACCTGAATAAATCGGGTCCATTCTAGTAGAACGTGTCCCCGCTGCTGTCCTCGATTCGGTCCCCAGAAGCCCGCAGAACGCGGAGCGAGCAGCCGGAGAAGGAATGGCAATCCGGGACCGCCACAGTTCGGGAGTGGGATCGCTGTTTTCCCTGAGCTTTCTGTTACGTTTACTGACCTGAAAACTGGATAATGCGGCGGCAGAGTCTCCGTCTGGTCACCGTGCTTCCCTCTGGTCCTCCCCGGGACTCATGTCGTCCTCTGCACCGGGTTTATCTGCTCCGTTGCCGTATTTTTGCTCTGCTGTCCGGGATGCAGAGCAAAAAGCTAACGGCTAACAGGGAGGGGCTTCCGCCGGAAACGGAAAACCGGGAAGAAGTGGGAGAGGGAGACGGGATGAAGTGGGAGGAGCCAGTAAAAAGAAAAAAAAACAGTCACGTGAGGAAAACAACAAGAGACAAAAAGAAAAAGGACATATGTTTCATTCCGCCATGTTTTATTCCCAAACCAGAAACAAATCCTCACAACCGAGAAATCAGAACCTCCGGCTCCTCCTGGTTAAGAAACACTCTGAAGTCCGGAACAACAAAGAACACCAAACACTAAACCATAGATAAAGACATAAACATTACCTGCATAAACTCTAAACAGAAATAAAATCCATCTAAACATTTAAACAGGAAGCAATTAAACAGTTTAATAAGTTAATCTTTATAAAACGACCACAGGGGGCGGTATGGAGCGCAGAATGATGGGCATTAGATAAAACCGCTTTACTGGAAAATGATTTCTATATCTTTATCACCATCATCACTAAAATCTAATTGATGGCTGTAAATTAGTTTTAATACTGCGAGTTTTATTATTGATTAAAGTTTCAATAAAGAAAAACAGATCAGATCAAGCTAGGGGGGGAGGGTTGTTAATGGAACCAGTGAGACCAGTAAGCCCCCACCCTGGGCGGAGCTCTGAGCTGGAAAGGAAAGGAATGAAGGAACAATCAAAGTTTCTGTCCAACTGGTTCCAGAAACATGAGGCGTTCACTGCCCTTCGTTCAACACAGCTTCAACACCTTTTTGTTTTACTGCTCTGGGGTCACATGACCTCCAAACAGGAAACACGCTTCGCTCGGCACAAAGGGAAACATTTATGAACAATAAATCAAAGTCAATCATTCAATTCAGAATAAAATAAAAACAATTCATTTTTTAATAACTTTGACTCTAAAAAATATAAAAGAATCAAATTGGATAAACTAATAAAATATATTAAGTGATAAAAAAAATGCCAACAGAAAATAATACCAGAGGAAATGAAAGATTCAGAAAAAATTACAAGAGGTTAGAGAAAATTCTAAAATAAGAAACAACATACTTCAATAAATATAAAATAAATTTATCAACATTGAGAGGAAATCAAACTAGAATATTTGATTATAACATATTTAAAATCAATACAAGAACATTTTATACAAAACAACAAATTAACAATATTCCAACAAACATGTAAAACAATTAATTTAAATAATTACAAATATTTACAGCTCTCTTTCACCCAGATTTCATGAGATTTGTATCCTGTTTCCATAACTTTATATCTTAATGTTTCTATATTTACTCCTTGGTGATGATATTTGTGTTGTTCTTCCATAAAATGTCTGATTTCATAAATGTGTTCATTAATGTCTGGTTCTGAACCTGGTTGCATAGCAACAAAAGGGTTAAAGTTCATTCATTCCGTCTCTGAGCTCCACCAGGTCCGTTTACCAGAACCCGACCAGAACCCCTCAGCGTAAATTACCTTGAGAAATCATGAGATTTGGTAATACAAAAAACAGGCTTTAATTCTGAAAAATGATCAAATGTTACAAGCAGTACATGTCATAGAACCGGATCAGAACCAGAGTGACATTCACCGTCCGGCGCCGGCCCACTGGGCTCAACTGATGGACGGAACCAGGTGAGGAAAAGATTAGAGTTTAGTTTTTATTCTCCTCAATCTGTTTAATCAGATTCAGTCTGACTGCCAGCAGACGCACAACATGGTTATGTAAGCTGCAGCGTGTGTGTGTGAGCAGTTAGAGGCTAAAAGAGGAAAAGACAGAATCCATAACCAAAGCAAACCTGAAATATTTATGAAATACCAACACATTAACCAAATCCTAGTGACTTTATAAACAGGAATAAAATATAAAATATTTTTCACTAATAAAAAACTGTGTTAAATTCTTTAAACAGAAATCTGAAACCAAAGGAAATCTGCATTTAGATATTCAGACATTAAGAGGTCAAACCTCCCAGAGGAGTTGTGTGGGCGAGCTACATAGAGAATGAATAGAGAGAGAGAGAGGGAGAGAGGGAGTGCCGGCAGGTAAAACAGGTTAGGGCGAGGCGATCAAGAGACTCAGCAGAGAGAGAGAGAGAGAGAGAGACGAGTCAGATTTATTGTTTCGGTCAAATAAAACTTTATTTTTTCTCCAGATACGAAGGACCTGAATCTGTTCCAGACAGAAGAAGAAGCTGCCAGAAGAGTTGGACTGTTTTTCAAGAGACAGAAGACGGCAAAGGTGGACACACCTGAGGACAGGTGAGTCGTCTCAAACTAGAAAACAAACCTGAAACTGGAAACCTTAAAACCAGAACCACAGACTGTTCAGGTAATAATCGATGGATAGATAGATAGATGTTGGCAGGTTGCCTCTGAACTGATGATTTGGGTCGGATGTTCTGGTTTCCTCCTATTGCTCCACAGCGGTTTGCTCGGTTCTGACCCATTCCTCTTAACTTGTGGTTCCTACCGTCGCTCAGATCCTTAAATGAAGAGAAATTATTGTCAAACGAGTCGTGATCCTTTAAAACCAAGGTCGTGTTTTGTGATGGATCCGGATCGTCAGAACTTGGTATCAGCAGAGTTCTGATGGATCATGAGACGTTTTAGATATGAATGTGCTGTCAGGTTTGGACTAGGCCGCAGCGTCTCATCGTTTCCTGTAGGAGAAACCATCACTTGATGATCCTGGTTTCTAAAACTGTGCTGCAGCTGATTTAAACTCCCTGCTGCAGCAACCTGTTGGTGCCGTTCTTTGTGCTGCTGCAGCATTTTCTGCTGCAGGTTCTTGGCGTTGGACAGAGAAAGAGAAGAATCTGTAGATGTTTTAGTTTGTTTAGTTTTGTGTAACCAGGTTGTTGCTGCTGCAGATTTCTGCCTCAGAGGGTTTTACCAGATTAATAAAATAAATTAAATTTGCCCAGTTCAGATTATTAAACTTTTAGTTCAGATTATTAAACTCGTTAAGGTTTAACTTGCAGAGCTGATTGGTTGTTTCTACTGGAAGCATAAACTTGACCCGATTGGTTAAAATGTGGAGGAAGTGACATCATAGATGTTTGTTATGTATTAATGAAACTTCATTCAGATCAATCTCTCTTTCTTCTAGATTGGCTGTTCCACCTCCCCTCCCCCACTGACCCCCGCTGTGACATCATCAATATGTCATCAAAAATCAACATTTCTTTGGAGAACCCGTACGGTCAGGTGACCATCCCTCGAGCTAAGCTCCGCCCCTCAGATGATGCAACAGTGATAGCCAATCCGGTGGCTCTGAACAGCGAGAACCCGTACGCCCAGAAGGGCTCGGACCCGCCCCCCTACACGGTGACGGAGGAAGAGGAGGAGGAAGAGGCGGGGCGGTGTCCAGCGTGCTGCTACCGCTGCCGCAGGAGGAAGTGATGTCACCGTGGAAAGAGGACTGTGATTGGCTCATTAGCAGATATTCTATTTCAGGGCTGACCACACGTTGATACATCTGCAAAACCAGAACCAGAACCAACAGAACCAGAACCGGGCCGCAGATCCGAAGCTTAGTGACTTCAGAGGAAACGGTTCAAACCGACTTTGGACCGTCGATCCTGGTTCTGGAAGACAGGACAGAACCCAGACAGAACCAAGACAGAACCAGGACATGAACAGCTTCAGGATATCAAAGATTGTTAAAACTCTGAGAAACAAGAGATTTAAATGTTTGGTTTTTATATTTTTTAGATTTATTTAGATTTTTTATTTCTTCAAAAAGACAAAATGGCTGCCTTTCTGCCGTTGCCATGACAACTCCACCTGAAGACAGAAGACTGTCTTACAGCTTTAAATCATTTTCACATAAACAATATAAATGAGATCCCGTTTAATGATTTGATATTTAATCCAAGTTCAGAAAAACATTTAGAATTTTATATTAAACAAAAAGATTTTGATCAGATTTTTGTTCCATCAGCAGGAAAACGAACCGAATCATGTTCAGGTCCATAACCAAGCAGAGACTATGGCTGTGAAACAAAGGGATTTTATAAATGGTAGATAATTATTTTGTTGCTGAGATGTTTTATTTCTGCATTCAGAAAAAATGTTTCTCCATAAAGTATTTCTGTTTTCTGCACCATAATTTTCAATATGAAGGATTTTTCAAAGTCTATCTGAAGCAGAATGAAGTCGCAGCAAGTTGTAGATGAAGAACAAAATAAAAACATTATTTACTTTGCTTTTTATGTCCTGTTTATATCTAACTAGAAAATTTCTGAAGAAATTTAAATGGGGCCTGCCAAAGCGCGACCGTCGGTCTGGACCAGCGTTCCGACGCCATAGAAAGCTGCAGCGCGATCGACAGCATGAGGGGAATTGCGAGAACGTCAACTGACATGGACTTGTGCCATTCAGCGTGTTAAAATGAGCGTATAAGCTAAAATTAGCCAAAATGCTAATGTTAGCATGAATGCTGTCAGTAGCATGTGGTGCATGACTTGCATGTTGTCTGTACTTTACTTACTCATTTCAGCATACTAAACATGGCAAATAAGTCAGAAATATAGCTATTAGCTTATTTAAGCCAAAAGACTAATGCTAATTGTTATTGGCCTCGCTAGATACTCGCACTAGCTATCCGAACAGCTAAACAATCTTGAACGATGAAGAAACTCCGGACAGCGATGACTGGTTAATGAAGTTTACTTCAGTGGTAGTTCAATTTGTGAAACTGTAACATACAGAAATGCAATGTATTACAATCTAGGCTTTATAGAATTATATAAATAAAATAAAGGACCAACATGGCATTGACTTTCAATGAAATGAGAATGTTAGCTAGCGATTAGCAACAAAAAATTAGCATATGAAAACGGACTCATTAGCATAATAATAACGGGCTATAAACATACAACTTTGCACAATACCATCATATCATGTAACATTACAGGTGTCTCAATGTTTTAACCAAGTAATACTCACAGACAATGCTTTAACAAACACCAAGAAAGAACAAGGAAGAGTGTGGAGCAGCCATTCGATTCTGGGCAAAGCACTTCCTGTCCATATTCTTCTTCTACTATTAACTTAAACAATAACTTAAAGTGACCACAAGGTGGCGTATTTCAACTAATAATAACACTAGCAATATTATACACAATAAACATAACACTAATGAACTGCCTAAACTTAGCTAAATAGTAGTCAATAGTGTGTGGGAAGTCACAAGCATCTTCACTAACATGGATTTATACCATTCAGTATGATAAAGTAAGTGTATCAGCTAAAAATAGCCAAAATGCTAATGTTAGCATGAATGCTGTCAGCAGCATGTGGGGCATGACTTGCATGTTTTCTGTATTTTACTTACTCCTTTCAGCATACTTAGCTTAGGTCAAAACTCGTCAGGACTACTTCCGTCTAGCTCCTCTGGTCCCGACCAAGCTCTTCCAACGTCTCCTGAATTTCCTCCTCCTCCGTACTTTTGTCCAGTTTTTAACTCCTTTGAGTGTTTTCTTAACTTCTTGTCCGCTCGTCTCACCCTCCGTTCTCTACCGTCACAGTGTGCTGTCCTTCTTCCTCCCGCCTCCTTCTCTCTCAACCAATCACGAGTCACGCACCAGACTGACTGTCTGAGCTGTGAGTGCTGATCGTTCCGTTGCTATGGTATTTAATTGTCAGTCATGAACTGGCAGCTATGATGACTCGTCCAATCTGTCCCCATACACAACAATGGCAAAAAGAGTTTTTTGCTCTTTTTGTCGCCATATTATCTCAGAATCCCACCAGAAGTAAAAGCTCCAATGCTGTGATCAAGCCGCACGTTTTGATACCACTTTTGTAGGGGTCCATTCAGCGGTTCGAGCCGCATTAACGGTAATAGGTGCATAACTAGAAAATTCCTGAAGAAATTTAACTGGGGCCTGCCAAAGTGTGCCCGTCGGTTTGGACCCAGCGTTCTGATGCTAAGAATTTGCATCAATGCGAAGCTAAGTTCAAAAATTCCAAAGAACTATGTGGAGAATCACAAGAATATTGACTAACATGGACTTGCACCATTCAGCATGATAAACTAAATGAATCAGCTAAAATTAGCCAAAATGCTAATGTTAGCATGAATGCTGTCAGTAGCATGTGGGGCATCGCTAGCATGTTTTCTATACCTGACTTACACCATTCAGTATACTAAACATGGCTAATAAGTAAGAAAAATAGCTAATAGCTTATTTAAGACAAAATGCTAATGCTAATGAACTGCCTTGCTGCGCAAGGCAGTTCCCTAACCTGAGAGAAAAAGATAATGCAGAATGATATCATTGCACCGCCTGCGGCGGTGCATTATTCACAGGGGCATATTGAGGCTTTTATTTTGAAATTTTCAGTAAGCTTAATAATAAATGCCCACACTAATCCAATGTGTAAGAGTGGTTTGGAGAAACCAGTCACATAAAGCCTAAAAGAGCAATTACATAATGTAAAAATTGTCAAGGCTTTTATTTTGAAATTCTTTTTAATCTTCATATCAAAGGGCCACACTCATCCAATGTTTAAGAGTTATTGGATTAAATCAGTAATATGCTCATGAAAGCAATTACTTGATTCAAAAATATTCAAGGTAATAGAAAAATAGGTAATAGCTTATTTAAGGTAAAAGGCTAATGCTAATGAACTGCTTTGCTGCACAAGGCAGTTCCCTAACCTGAGAGAAAAATATAAAGCATTCTAATATTATTGCATCGCCTTACGGCGATGCATTAACCTGAGGGCAATATGAAGGCTTTTATTTTGAAATTTGCAGAAAGCTTCATATTAAATGCCCACACTAATCCAATGTGTAAGAGTGCTTTGGATAAACCAGTCACATAAAGCCAAAAAGAGCAATTACATGATGTAAAAATTGCCAAAGCTTTTATTTTGAAATTTTTGTTAAGCTTCATTTGAAAGGGTCAAAGTCATCCCATGTGTAACAGTCATTGGATTAAATCAGTCATATAACGCTCAAAAAAGCAATGACCTGATGTAAAAATTTTCAAGGGCTTTTATTTTGAAATTTTCAGTAAGCTTCATTTCAAAGGGCTAGACTCATCCCATGTGTAACAGTGGCAGGGTTAAATTAGTTATATACAGCCCATAGCAGCAAGTTTTTCTAAAGGCCAGCTCAGTCCTCCTCTGTTTTAACTGAACTAGTAGTTCGAACTACAGTGATGCGTATTTGTAGTCTTCAGCAGCTCTCCCTGCTCTGGGTTCCGTTGCCATGGTAAATAATCCTCTCTGCCAGCTGTGAGTGAGACATCCAGGGGGAGACAATTCTCTGTTTGAGCCAGCCAGTTTGACTAAAAAAAGCATTGCAAAAACTGTTTCCGTTCGGGAACCGTAATACATATTCGAAAACCGTTTGAAGCATATGAGAGGGCTATTTGTCGTCTCACATAGTCCCGCCATTCATATCTCTACCTCACTCACAGTATTAACAGCGATGAGATAAAAAAAGTGTGTGCCAAGGTCTGTAATTTTCAGAAATACATGGAAGTGAATCAGTGAGATCTGTCTGCTACCCTGGCGCATGACTTTGCTCTGAAGCACCTGGAGAGAAAACTGTAAGCGCTAGATAATTTTGAAAACATTTGTCCGGAGCAGGCACGCGTATCAATGTCATGACCAAGTTTGATACCAATCATGCAATATTTGTGAGCGTGAGGGCGAGTTAAAAAATGATTTGGGGTCAAAATGTCGCTCTGACTCTCACTCTAGCAGAGCGGCCTTCACACTCTGATTTTTCCAAAAATCAAAAACTTTGGTCGCTTAGAGAAAGAAGTTGTGGACAAACCATAATACATATTGACGTGCTGTCTTCACTTTAAAAGAGATCACGGACGTATCTACAAAATGAAGTTTGAATGGCGTTTCTACATAAAGTTATGACACAGAAAATCCTCAAAAATAGGGTATTTTCAGGATTTACTGGTTGCCTCATCCCTTAATGACGAGAGAGATGCAGCTGGTGAGCTCGTTAGTGATTTTGGGGTCGTTTTTTTTGTTTTTACGTCGCCATGGTAACTCCAAATCCCACCAAAAGTAATAGCTCCAATGCCGGGTTCGAGCCGCACGTTTTGATACCACTTTTATGGGTGGGCTCGCAGCGGTACGAGCCGCATTAACGGTAACGGAAGAATAAAATATAATATATATACTAGAAAATTCCTGAAGAAATTTAACTGGGGCCTGCCAAAGTGTGCCCGTCGGTTTGGACCCAGCGTTGTGATGCTAAGAATTAGCATCAATGCTAAAGAAAGCTGCAATGTAATCAATAGCATGTGGAGAATCACAAGAATGTTAAGTAAGCTGGACATGCAACATTCAGTATGATAAAGTAAGTGTATTAGCTAAAATGAGCAAATATGCTAATATAAGCATAAATACTGTCAGTAAACATTCTAATGATACTCCACATGCTACTGTCATTTACTTACTCCATTAAGTATACTAAACATGGCTAATAAGTCTGAAAAATAGAAAATAGCTTATTTAAGCTAAAAGGCTAATGCTAATCAACTGCCTTGCTGCGCAAGGCAGTTCCCTAATCCCTAATAAACAGATAATGCAGAATGATATCATTGCACCGCCTCCGGCGGTGCACTGTCCAGAGCGGCATTTTGAGGCTTTTATTTTGAAATTTGCAGTAAGCTTCATATTAAATGCCCACACTAATCCAATGTGTAAGAGTGCTTTGGATAAACCAGTCACATAAAGCCAAAAAGAGCAATTACATGATGTAAAAATTCCCAAGGCTTTTATTTTGAAATTTTTGTTAAGCTTCATTTGAAAGGGTCAAAGTCATCCCATGTGTAACAGTCATTGGATTAAATCAGTCATATAACGCTCAAAAAAGCAATGACCTGATGTAAAAATTTTCAAGGGCTTTTATTTTGAAATTTTCAGTAAGCTTCATTTCAAAGGGCTAGACTCATCCCATGTGTAACAGTGACAGGGTTAAATGAGTTATATACAGCCCATAGCAGCAAGTTGTTCTAAAGGCCAGCTCAGTCCTCCTCTGTTTTAACTGAACTAGTAGTTAGAACTACAGTGATGCGTATTTGTAGTCCTCAGCAGCTCTCCCTGCTCTGGGTTCCGTTGCCATGGTAAATAATCCTCTCTGCCAGCTGTGAGTGAGACATCCAGGGGGAGACAATTCTCTGTTTGAGCCAGCCAGTTTGACTAAAAAAAGTATTGCAAAAAACAGTTTCCGTTAAGAACCGTAATACATATTCGAAAACCGTTTGAAGCATATGAGAGGGCTATTTAGTCTCACATAGTCCGCCATTCATATCTCTACCTCACTCACAGTATTAACAGCGATGAGATAAAAAAGTGTGTGCCAAGGTCTGAAATTTTTCAGAAATACATGGAAGTGAATCAGTGAGATCTGTCTGCTACCCTGGCGCATGACTTTGCTCTGAAGTACCTGGAGAGAAAACTGTAAGCTAGATAATTTTGAAAACATTTGACCGGAGCAGGCACGCAGCGTATCAATGTCATGACCAAGTTTGATACCAATCATGCAATATTTGTGAGCGTGAGGCGAGTTAAAAATGATTTGGGGTCAAAATGTCACTCTGACTCTCACTCTAGCGGAGCGACCTTCACCTCTGATTTTTCCAAAATCAAAAACTTTGGGTCGCTTAGAAAGAAGTTGTGGACAAACCATAATACATATTGACGTGCTGTCTTCACTTTAAAAGAGATCACGGACGTATCTACAAAATGAAGTTTGAATGGCGTTTCTACATAAAGTTATGACACAGAAAATCCTCAAAAATAGGGTATTTTCAGGATTTACTGGTTGCCTCGTCCCCTTGACGACGAGACTTGCACCTGGTGAGCTCGTTAGTGATTTTGGGGTCGTTTTTTGCTTTTTACGTCGCCATGGTAACTCCAAATCCCACCAAAAGTAATAGCTCCTTCCGGGGAGCAGCCGCATACGTTTGATACCACTTTTGTGGGTGGGCTCATAGCGTACGAGCCGCATTAACGGTAACGGAAGAATAATAAATAATACGTATTAAAGAAACATTCTATTGGGTGTAGAACAATAGGTGCCTGCCATGCAATGCATGGAGGCAGTGACTGACTTGCTTCGCAAGTCAGTCACTGCTCTCCTTATGCATTGCTATGGGCAGGCCCCAATAAATAAAGAGACATTCTATTGGGTGTAGAACAATAGGTGCCTGCCATGCAATGCATGGAGGCAGTGACTGACTTGCTTCGCAAGTCAGTCACTGCTCTCCTTATGCATTGCTATGGGCAGGCCCCAACTAGAAAATTCCTGAAGAAATTTAACTGGGGCCTGCCAAAGTGTGCCCGTCGGTTTGGACCCAGCGTTCTGATGCTAAGAATTTGCATCAATGCGAAGCTAAGTTCAAAAATTCCAAAGAACTATGTGGAGAATCACAAGAATATTGACTAACATGGACTTGCACCATTCAGCATGATAAACTAAATGAATCAGCTAAAATTAGCCAAAATGCTAATGTTAGCATGAATGCTGTCAGTAGCATGTGGGGCATCGCTAGCATGTTTTCTATACCTGACTTACACCATTCAGTATACTAAACATGGCTAATAAGTAAGAAAAATAGCTAATAGCTTATTTAAGACAAAATGCTAATGCTAATGAACTGCCTTGCTGCGCAAGGCAGTTCCCTAACCTGAGAGAAAAAGATAATGCAGAATGATATCATTGCACCGCCTGCATTATTCATTATTGAGGCTTTTATTTTGAAATTTTCAGTAAGCTTAATAATAAATGCCCACACTAATCCAATGTGTAAGAGTGGTTTGGAGAAACCAGTCACATAAAGCCTAAAAGAGCAATTACATAATGTAAAAATTGTCAAGGCTTTTATTTTGAAATTCTTTTTAATCTTCATATCAAAGGGCCACACTCATCCAATGTTTAAGAGTTATTGGATTAAATCAGTAATATGCTCATGAAAGCAATTACTTGATTCAAAAATATTCAAGGTAATAGAAAAATAGGTAATAGCTTATTTAAGGTAAAAGGCTAATGCTAATGAACTGCTTTGCTGCACAAGGCAGTTCCCTAACCTGAGAGAAAAATATAAAGCATTCTAATATTATTGCATCGCCTTACGGCGATGCATTAACCTGAGGGCAATATGAAGGCTTTTATTTTGAAATTTGCAGAAAGCTTCATATTAAATGCCCACACTAATCCAATGTGTAAGAGTGCTTTGGATAAACCAGTCACATAAAGCCAAAAAGAGCAATTACATGATGTAAAAATTGCCAAAGCTTTTATTTTGAAATTTTCGTTAAGCTTCATTTGAAAGGGTCAAAGTCATCCCATGTGTAACAGTCATTGGATTAAATCAGTCATATAACGCTCAAAAAAGCAATGACCTGATGTAAAAATTTTCAAGGGCTTTTATTTTGAAATTTTCAGTAAGCTTCATTTCAAAGGGCTAGACTCATCCCATGTGTAACAGTGGCAGGGTTAAATTAGTTATATACAGCCCATAGCAGCAAGTTTTTCTAAAGGCCAGCTCAGTCCTCCTCTGTTTTAACTGAACTAGTAGTTCGAACTACAGTGATGCGTATTTGTAGTCTTCAGCAGCTCTCCCTGCTCTGGGTTCCGTTGCCATGGTAAATAATCCTCTCTGCCAGCTGTGAGTGAGACATCCAGGGGGAGACAATTCTCTGTTTGAGCCAGCCAGTTTGACTAAAAAAAGCATTGCAAAAAACTGTTTCCCGTTCGGGAACCGTAATACATATTCGAAAACCGTTTGAAGCATATGAGAGGGCTATTTGTCGTCTCACATAGTCCCGCCATTCATATCTCTACCTCACTCACAGTATTAACAGCGATGAGATAAAAAAAAGTGTGTGCCAAGGTCTGTAATTTTTCAGAAATACATGGAAGTGAATCAGTGAGATCTGTCTGCTACCCTGGCGCATGACTTTGCTCTGAAGCACCTGGAGAGAAAACTGTAAGCGCTAGATAATTTTTGAAAACATTTGACCGGAGCAGGCACGCGTATCAATGTCATGACCAAGTTTGATACCAATCATGCAATATTTGTGAGCGTGAGGGCGAGTTAAAAAATGATTTGGGGTCAAAATGTCGCTCTGACTCTCACTCTAGCAGAGCGGCCTTCACACTCTGATTTTTCCAAAATCAAAAACTTTGGGTCGCTAAAGAAAGAAAGAAGTTGTGGACAAACCATAATACATATTGACGTGCTGTCTTCACTTTAAAAGAGATCACGGACGTATCTACAAAATGAAGTTTGAATGGCGTTTCTACATAAAGTTATGACGCGACACAGAAAATCCTCAAAATAGGGTATTTTCAGGATTTACTGGTTGCCTCATCCCTTGACGACGAGAGATGCAGCTGGTGAGCTCGTTAGTGATTTTGGGGTCGTTTTTTGCTTTTACGTCGCCATGGTAACTCCAAATCCCACCAAAAGTAATAGCTCCAATGCCGGGTTCGAGCACGCGTTTTGATACCACTTTTATGGGTGGGCTCGCAGCGGTACAGCATTAACGGTAACGGAAGAATAAAATATAATATATAAATAAAGAGACATTCTATTGGGTGTAGAACAATAGGTGCCTGCCATGCAATGCATGGAGGCAGTGACTGACTTGCTTCGCAAGTCAGTCACTGCTCTCCTTATGCATTGCTATGGGCAGGCCCCAATAAATAAAGAGACATTCTATTGGGTGTAGAACAATAGGTGCCTGCCATGCAATGCATGGAGGCAGTGACTGACTTGCTTCGCAAGTCAGTCACTGCTCTCCTTATGCATTGCTATGGGCAGGCCCCAAATATAATATATAAATAAAGAGACATTCTATTGGGTGTAGAACAATAGGTGCCTGCCATGCAATGCATGGAGGCAGTGACTGACTTGCTTCGCAAGTCAGTCACTGCTCTCCTTATGCATTGCTATGGGCAGGCCCCAACAATAGGTTCCTGCAGGTTCCAGGCCCCAATGATAAAAACAGAAAACTCCTTCAGCCCAGCAGGGGGCGCGGTTTGCCCCGATCTGAATGCATCCGCTGTGGCTCTGTGGGTGGAGCAGCCGTCTTGTGACCAGAAGGGTGTGGGTTCGATTCCAGCTTCACATTTACTCTGTGTATGAATGGATGAATGTGACTGAATGAATGTGAGTTATTATATGTGGTCATAAATATTAATTATTTAGTTCAGTTGGCATACATTCCTGCAAAAACAATGTCTGGACTGGAACCGGATTAGTAATCTGACCTAAATTGAAGTTCGCCAGGAAAGAGCACTTTCAAAATAAAACAGGAAATCAGGCTTAGAAATCAGAAGTCCAGTCTGTCTCTGAACTGAGGTTCTGGGACAACCAGAACAGAACGAGACCAGAGAAGGTTCTGATGGTTCTGATGGTCTGAACTGGGCTGGATTGTTTCTGCTTTCAGCCTACTTCATGCTGCCCGACAGGTTCTCTCAGACCGGTTCTGGTTTTGCAGATTTGATGGGAAAAGAGAAACTGAACCAAAATCAGTGGTTAATGACAATTATTATTGCTGCCTTTATTCAAGGTGTACAAACTTTCTGATTGGTTTTAATTCAATTAATCATCTAGTTTTTTATTTCCTCTGATTAACGTTAGCTTTTTATTTAAAGTCTGAAACACAAAGAAACTCGTCAGTCTATCGAACCCATTAATGCTCTGACTGGGAAAGTGACCATTAAGCCCAGCAGGTCCTGACCCGGTAACCAGTACGGTCCTCACCATCTCCATGACGACAGCGGTCTGTGCGGAGGGCAGAGCCGACACCAGAAACCTGAACCCGGATCCACTTTCTATTGGCTGATCTGGTTCCAGGAGCCAGTATTGATCAGCAGGTGATTATCAGGATAATTAGTTTTGTGTTTCTATATTGATCTGAACCTCTCTCAGGTTATTATTATTAATATTGACGAGTATTGATTGTAGTACAACAGGCTGAAGTCGATCTTGTTCAGGTGAGGATTTTGTTTCAGGTCAGGTTTCACCTGGTTGGTGAATTATTGATGAGGCAAGTCTCTCTCTCTGGGAGACGATCAAAGCCAACAGAAGACGAGTAAACAGGAGGCGGGAAGACGAAGAGACGAAATAAACCCAACAAGAAGAGAAACGCTGAGATAAAACAGAACCGGAGAGAAGAGCAGATAAACATGGAATGATGAAGACTGAGGAAGAAGAGGAGGAATACAACAAACCCAGGTGAGTTTCTATCTGACCAATCAGAACACAGGGAGGAAAATCATTTCATCCAATCGGAAAAATAAAGAAAAACTTTTGATTTTGGTTAACAAAAACCCCAAACCGATTATAATCATGGTAAAAAGACATTTTTATATCCAGCATGCTGTTCCCAGTCTGTTCCCAGTCTGATCCAGTAACAGATGTTATCATCTCTTCAAACCAGATGGAGTTACCCTAAATCAAGCTGGAAAAAGCTTGATTTAGGCTGCCCCCCAGTTCCCCCAGTTCCTCATTCAAGATGTCTACTGGAAGCCAAGGTGGCTCGTCAGAAACAGAAGTTTCTTAACTTCTCTTTAGAGGAACCAAAAAGCAGGCTATGCTTCATCAGAACCGGCCGGTTCTGGGAGCAGAACCTCAGACGGTACGAATAGAAAATTAATATAAAACAGAAAAATCTAAATTTAAATTTATGAACACTCAGTCTACTCAGCTAAAATGTCATTTAATGATCTCTGACACAGATTCTATACAAAACCCCTAAATATGTGCATTTTCTTTACCGACTCTGAGCTGATTATTTATTTTAATGTCCAAAGACAGAAACTGAGATGTTCTTAAAACCTTTGGTCTGATTCAGGATGTAGAAACATCAGTCAGGCTGTGAATGTTTCTGACGTCTGATCGATCCATCCATCCATCCATCCATCCATCCATCCATCCATCCATCCATCCATCCACCATCCATCCATCCATCCATCCATCATCCATCCATCCATCCATCCATCCATCCATCCATCCATCCATCCATCCATCCATCCATCCATCCATCCATCCATCCAGCCATCCATCCATCCATCCAGCCATCTTCTTCCTCTTGTCCTGGTCGGGTCATGGGGTCAGCAGCTTCAGAAGGGAGGTCCAGTCTTCCCTCTCCAGTCTCTTCTTCCAGCTCCTCCAGGAATCCCAAGGCATTCCCAGGAATCCCAAGGCGTTCCCAGGCCAGCAGAGAGACATCGTCCCTCCAGAGTGTCCTGGGTTTCCCCTCCTCCTGGTGGGACATGAACTCCTCACCAGGGAGGCGTCCAGGAGGCATCCTGACCAGATGCTCCTCAACTGGCTCCTCTCGATGTGAAGGAGCAGCGGCTCTACTCTGAGTCTCTCCTGGATGACTGAACTTCTCTCTCTAAGGGAGAGCCCAGACACCCTACGGCAGGGGTCTCAAACTCCAGGCCTCGAGGGTCGCAGTCCTGCAACTTTTAGATGAGCTTCTGCTGCACCACCTGAATAGAATAATTATGGCTCTGGAGAACTGATCTACACAAGGTGGAGGTAATTAAGTCATTTCATTCCAGTGTTTTGTACGGTGGCCGACAGGTGCAAATGCGCAGCAAAAGAGAAAACATGCAAACAAAAAAAAAAAGACACCCCCGAATGAAATGCAGCAAACAAAAAGTGTTGAAAACGGAAGTGCTCCAGACCACTAGGGGGAGTCAAAGAAAATAGTATTCATTTCTATGGGACCAGATGCAAGATTCAGAGAAAGAAATATGAAAGAAAGTAAAGGTACGTATTACTATATTTCTTTTCAGATACGCCGTCTTTTATAATATTATAAATATTATAAACGAAGCGATATTATATTATTAAAGAAGACATATTATATTATAATAATATTTATAATAATATCATAAATATTATAAAAGAAGAGATATAATATTATTAAGGAAGACATATTATATTATTATAATCATGGTGGAGGGTTTGAGGGCCCAATGATCCTGGGAGCTCTGCTGTCTGGGGCTTCATGCCCCTGGTGGGGTCACTAAGGCAGACAGGTCCAGGTGAGGGACCAGACAAAGTGCAGCCCGAAGACCCTATGATGGACAACAACATTGGACTTGGTGTTCCCTCGCCCGGACGTGGGTCACCGGGGCCCCACTCTGGAGCCAGGCCTGGAGGGGGGGCACAATGGCGAGCGTCTGGTGGCCGGGCTTTAACCCATGGAGCCGGGTTCAGCCTGAAGAGGAAACATGGGCCCCCCCCTCCCATGGGCCCACCACCCATAGGAGGGGCCAAAGGGGTCGGGTGCAATGTGTGATTGGTGGCAGCCGAGGGAGGGGGCCCTGGTGGTCTGATCATCTGTTGCAGAAGCTCTTGGGACGTGGAATATCACGTCTGATCATTTATTTGTTAATTTATCTGCTGCTGTCACAAAACTCTCTTTCACAGAAGTTCTGCTCTTCCTCCTCACCGTCCAGCTGTAACCATGGAGATGAGCATGTGAAGCCACTCTATGCTTCACATGTTATTGATCCCATTAAAGGTGGCGTCTGGTTGTAGGAAATCCCAGTGGAGAAATGAGGATTCCTGGAGCAGACTGAGATTCAGAACCAGAGCGCTGCAGCTGGAGTTCTGATTAGAACTAAAAGCATAGAGACATCATCCGGTTCTACATCATCTGGCTCTAAACCACCCGGTTCTGCTGCTAGTTTATAAATCACTGGACGGATTAAAGATCTGCTGCTGGATCAACCTGCTGGTTCTGGTTCTGATTCTGCTCTGCATCAGAAGCAGAACCAAACATGGGGAAGCAGCATTCAGCTTCTATGCACCACAAATCTGGAACAAACTTCCAGAAAACTGAAAAACAGCCAAAACCCTGATCTCCTTTAATCCATAAATGAATCATTCATAAGCATTTTGATATTTTTGTTGATTTGTTTTCTAGATTCATGTTGTAAAAACTTTCTGCTGAAATGTTTGAATAAATCTGATCCTGACAGGGAAGATGATTCATGAAGATGAAGAGGAGGATGATGATCCCCTGCACCCCCCTCCCTGCTCCTCTGTTGCCATGGAGACGGCGATGTCGGGCAGGAGGCCGGACCTGGTGTGCATCGTGTGTTTCGGCAGCTACGACTTGCTGACGCGGTTGCCACGGCGACTCCACTGTGGCCACGCCTTCTGCCAGGCGTGTCTGAAGAGACTCGACACGGTGATCAACGAGCAGGTGAGGTCAAGAGGTCAAGAGGTCAGCAGGAGGGCTGTTTCCTAACCCTGACAGGGTCCAGGTTCTGGTTCTGGTTTTGGTCCGGAGCTTGGGTTCTGAAGTGCTGTATCTTCACTGACGTCATGAGTTCTGTTGGGAACCTGACAGGGTCAAAGGTCACTAGAGGACCGGTCTGAACTTCCTCACAGGACGTGACATCAGCAGTCGGGTCTACCCTAAAGGCGCTCCTCTTCCTCCTCCTCTTCCTCAGGCGTGGATCCCGTGTCCTCAGTGTCGGCAGAACACGCCACGGCCGCGCGGCGGTGCCGCCGGTCTGGACCTGGACCTGGCGTCCTTCCTGGCGGTGAAGGCCCAGCAGACCTTCGTCTCCTGCTCCTCTTCCTCCCGAAACTCCGCTCCCGGGGGCGGGGCTTCATCGGGCGACGGGAAGCTTTGGCTGGGGAAGGAGGTTACCGACGACGGCTGGCGGCACGGCGGCCTGGCGGAGCCGCGCTTCCATCGCTACGGCGACTGTTGCCCAGCGCCGTCCTGCTGGCGCTGCTGCTGGTTCTGCTGCCCCGGATGAGGCTAACAGACCGGACCGGAACCGACCCGGCCCTGGAAGAGGTCCAATTCTGATGTGCATTCTTGATTTCCTGGTTCCGGATTAGTTCTGAGTCAGAACCGGGTCGGGTCCGGGTCACTGTGAACAATAATCAGAGCTTTGAAATGTTTCATGTTCAGAAACATCAAATAAAAGCTTTAAAGTTTTGGGTCTTTGATCTCACTGATCTCACCTGCAGGTTGTTTCATAAATCCTTTGTTACCATGGAGACACAAAAAAGCAGATCTGATCAAAACTGGATTCACTCTGAGGTCCAGTTGATCAGTCAGAACATCCTGGTGCTCCATCACTAGTTCATTGCCCAAACTGGACCCTGGCTGGACCCAAATTGGAACCAAACTGGACCCAGATTGGACCCACAGATTGCCTCTGTGAGCAAACATAAAAGGTTTTTCTCTTCCAGATTCAAACCCAAAGCTGCTCAAAGTAGAAATTTATTCTTTACACATAATTTACAAAATAAACAAACTGACAGTTTATGGCTCTCAGCCAATCAGGACCTCACTGATGATGTCACAGTGCTTTCTACCAATCAGAAAGCCCTGTTACGGGCGACGTCGGCAGTGTAGAGCAGACAGAGCTTAGGCACAAAGCACTCTGGAAGTTTGAGTCCGTGTCTTCTTGTCCATCCTGCACAAAGCTCTGCCCTCAGAGCCTGAAGCCAATAACACTGCGCTGCAGCCTCTGGCCTTTGGCCAATCAGAGGCTGCCGAGGGGTTCCCCCATCCTGATTCGCTGTCCTGGCTGCAGGTCAAAGGTGAAGTCTGTCGGCGCCTCGAATAGCAGGACGATGGTGGAGCCCAGGTTGAACTCACCCACAGGCTCGCCTTTACGCAAGGCCACGCCCCCTTCGGTGGCCTTCACCTGGTTGCTCGTGGCAACGTAACTGCGGTCCTGGAACGAACCTTTGCTGTAGCGAGGAGAGTTGGTCCGCAGCTCCTGAGGAAGGAAAGAGACCGGGTCAGACCAGGGGCCTCACCTCTAAAGCGGCACAAAAAATGTGTGACGCCACATTTTACACACGAATTGGCATGTAGAAAAATTTAGTTTGGTCAAAGTTTGTGAAAATATATGTACACTTTTTCTCTGGCGTGAAAATATGCATATAACCAGAGTAATTTCTTCCATTTCTGTTAGATTCCCTTTTATTAATTTAAAGATTTATTTTAAAATAAAATCCTCCTTTCCTTAAGTTCTGGTTGTAGGGTCACATGACCAGCTGAACGTCAGCGTCTTACATGGCTGTTGATCACCAGCGTAGGTAGAAGACGCCGTCCAACAACGTTTTACTGATTACACGGTTTGAGAAGTGGGAACTGCTGAGTGTTATTGTTTTGTTTGGAAGCTAGCATGCTAGCGCTAGCTCCTGGTTCTTGTTTGGGCTCAGTCGATGTAAGCTAACCTGATCTGATGTTTTACCATCTTGATGAAGCATTTAAATTGAAATAATATAAACTCAGGGATGAGAAGAAAGAACATGTACATGTATTGATAAAACCCAGGGTTGATCAACTGGGCCTGTTTACACAGGCCAGGTTCCTGTTCCAGATCCAGATCCAGATCCAGATCCAGATTCAGATCCAGATCCAGATCCAGATTCAGATCCAGATTCAGATTCAGATCCAGATCCAGATCCAGGTTCTTGTTCCAGATCCAGATTCAGATCCAGATCCAGGTTCTTGTTCCAGATCCAGATTCAGATCCAGATCCAGGTTCCTGTTCCAGATCCAGATCCAGATCCAGATTCAGATCCAGATCCAGATCCAGATTCAGATCCAGATTCAGATTCAGATCCAGATCCAGATCCAGGTTCTTGTTCCAGATTCAGATCCAGATTCAGATTCAGATCCAGATCCAGATCCAGATCCAGATCCAGGTTCTTGTTCCAGATCCAGATTCAGATCCAGATCCAGGTTCTTGTTCCAGATCCAGATCGTCTGCTGCCAAGTGGACCAGAGCTAAACCACACAGCAAATCAAGAGAAACATCACATCCTGTCGATTCCTCCCCATCTGTTAGGAGCTACTGGACTGAAAACAACTGGATCTATTATTCATCATTTATCTCACCTACATCAAGGAACTGAACTGGTTAAACTGGTTTTTCCCTTGGATAAAGGGAAAAAACAAGAACCAGTTTGAACAGCTTGTCTGTATATATTGTAAATATCAATACATTTCACTAGTTTTGCACTATTTTGTTGTCTGTGTGTTTTACTAATTACCACTCCCTCCAACAGTCGAATCCAAGAATTTTTCTGATTTCATTAATTCACTCAGTCATTTTAATATTCATGTAAAAAATATATGTTACATGCAGCAATAATGCTAACTTTTTCTGTGGACAATAACAAACTAAAAAGAGTCAAAACTCATAAATCCACTGAAATCTGATTCAGTTATTTAGAGCAGGAAGCATCAAACCCCAGGGTTTATGATTTTAATATTTTATCGTTTAAACGATGAAACTGAACCCGTTTATCCTCAGACAATAAGCCAACAGAAAATACAGAAAATAGAAATAAAGGATGTGAAAACCTCAGTCCAACGTCAACAATCATGTTGCTCAGTTTGAGTCTCATAAAGATGAAACTCCTGGTCTGAATGAATCTATTTATTGTCCCTAAAGAGAAACCAGGGCTGATCAGACAGTTTGATTATTGATCAGGTGTGGAGACAATCACAGGTCCATCAGTAGCTGCATCCAGGTGAGCCGCTACCTGAGGAGAACATGGAGCCATTGATCAGAGATCAGATTGATCAGATTGATCTGCTGGTTTATCAGCGTTTAGATTCATCCAGACTGATCATCCTGGAGCTCTGAGCAGAACTTACAGCAGGTACCAGTACCGGTACCGGTACCGGTCCAGCTGCGGCCGCCCGCTCTGTGAAATGATCTGGAATCTGTAAATGTAACTTGTGTTCATGATTTCTGTGTTTAGAATAAAGATTTATATCCCGGCAACAAGAGTACGCACGGCTTCAGACCTCTGGATTTTTTTGTGAGTTCACTAAACGCACAAAAAACGCGTTTAGTGAATTTAGTCTGTTCTGGTTTATCAGCATTCACACCTGAAACGGACCGGCCCTGGAGTTGGATTAAAGCAGATTAAACTGGGCTGGAGTGAACGCACATTTAAGATCCGAGGCACGGATAAAGTTCCTGGACTCAGCTGTTTGCTGCGGTTCTGGTTCTGATCTGACACTTTTTCCTCTTTTTGCTGTTTTACTCCTCAATCTTCTGAACTAAACATGGCGCTTGTAGCGTTCTGATTGGCCGCTGCTTGCCAAGAGCCCGCCTCCAGTAGGAAATGGTTCTTCTCTCTGATCCTTCAGTGGGACCCATCGGGGTTCCGGTGGGCCCGGACTGACCTGGTCAAAGTAGACCCTGATGGAGCCCACGTTGGTGGCACCCACCGCCGTGAGGGAGAAGAAGCCGTGCCGCCATTGGCCACTCAGCACCACGCGCTCGTTGAGGCAGAACAGTTCCTTGACCCAACGCGCCACGCCCGGATTCACCGACATCAGCGAGCCTGGCGGTGACATGGAGCAGTGAATGCCGGCACGGTGACGGCCCGCTCGTCGCCGTGCCAACACTTACCTGGGAAGTGGCGACGCAGCTCCACCCTCCAGTCGGCCGGCGAATGAAAGCAGTGGTAGTCGCCCGGTGCCAGGTAGACGACCACGTGGAACAGGGCGCGATCCGGAGACGACAGCAGCCGGTCCTGGAAGGACGCCGGGTCTGAAACGGAACCGCACAGGTCAGTACCCAAACTGGAACTGGAGTTCGGGTGGGTCGGCGCCGCTCACCCGGGCTCTGCCTGCTGGGCGGTCCCAGGAAGTTCTCCAGGCTGTAGGTCACGCCCTTCACCTGCTCCACTTGCGAGTTCTGGACCCGCCCAAAATGGAGGATCCTGCCGTCAGCCGGCGATGTCTGCAAACAGAGCCAGAACCCAGTGACCCAACAGAACTAGAACCAGCTGGTGTCCCGACGGTACCAGAGCCAAAGAGTTCTGCTGGTTCTTCCTTCCACACTGAAGCGGTTCAGATGAAAACCCAAATCAATGTGCCTGTCCCGTCAGAGAGTGGCTGTAAGGTTCTGGTTCTGGTTCCGGTGGGAGAAGCTTACCAGGCAGGAAACGGCACAGACGGGTCGGACTGCGGGTTTGAGGCGGCGGCGGAAGAACTCGCCCAGGTTCTTATAGTGATGCAGGTCCTCCACTGCTGCCTCCTGGTGGACAGACAGAGGAACAACATCGTCAGAGGAGCCAGTACCGTTCTGGTTCTGGTTCTGGTTCTTGTCAAGACCTGCATGTTGACCCCGAATGTCCAGATGTAGAGGGAGTAGATGGGTTTTCGGAGCCAGGTGGGTAGGTCCAGTCCGTTCAGCCGGCCCCAGGCCCGGGACACGAAGCGGGTCGGGAAGGTCCGGTAAAGCGCCACCTGTGGGTCCAAACAGAAACTACAGCATCACTGGGCACTGGGCCAGTTCCAGTTCCCTCGGGTCATAGAGCAGCAGGAGGAAACACAACAGGGTGTACGTATGTGGTCGCGCTCCTCCCTTTTTCTCATCATCCAATCAGAAGCCCTGTCAGAGCTGCTCTTACCCGATTGGCCAGCGGCCGCAGGGCATTGACAGACAGGAAGAAGCCGAGGAAAGCAATTGGCCGGCGGTGCCAGGGGGCAGGGCGACAGACACCACTACTGAGCGCGCTCAGACGGTGACGCAGAGCCAAACGAGGCACCCGGAGCCTGACAGGAAGGGGCGGAGCATAAAGAAAAGGGGCGGAGACACGATGGTCAGCTGACAGGAAGACAACAATCTGAAAACTAAACCAGTCAGAAACAGGTGTAGAGTGCAGGGCTTCAATGAGCGGTGGCGAGAACGAGGGGGCGGAGCATCAGGAGGGTCAAAGGTCAGCACAGGAGATTAGGCAGCTAGTTAACTAGCCCCCACCTCCAGGTCCAGCTTGGTTCTGGTTCTAGCTGGACCAGCTGAGGTTCTCTGAAGCAGGGACCCATCCAGAACCAGTAGAACTGGGCCAGTGGCTGGATAACTGGGTCAGCAGGCTTCCAGAGGATCAGAGGCCATCTCCATGGCAACCTGTAATCTGCTCTAATCTGGTTTCATCTCCTGATAATCTCTCTCTTTCTCCAGGTCGGGTCCAGAATCGCTGACGGCTCTCCCAGACTTATCGTAACAGTTCTGCTGGCAGAGCGGATCTGGTTCCTGACCCGATTCCTGATCCAGGTCGGATCAGTAGGTTTCTGGAGTAAAGAAATGATTACAGGTTCTGGTTCTGGCGCCTGAGCCAGGTTCTATGGTAGCCGGAGTGGACCTCAAGGTGCAGCTGGATTGGATCAGAGGCAGGCAGCAGCTACAGGTCAGAGGTCAGGGCCGGTCCGGTTCTGAAGGATTCCTCTCCCCCACCTGAAAGGTCCAACAGCTCCACTCCTTCCGCCCCCTCCCCCGCCGCCGCCCTCACCCCGCCGCCGCCTCACCTGCCGCAGCGGGCCGCGGTGCGGAGGCCTGCAGAACCTCACCATGAGCGCGCAGGTCGGGCCGGCGCCGGGAGCTGAGCAGGCCGGCGGCACATAGCGAGTGAGGCTGAGCCGCAGAGGCAGCAGAGGAAAAGGAGAAGAGGAGGAGGCGGTTGGGGTTAAGGCGGCTAGGCTCCGCCCACTCTGCCACGCCGCTGTTATTAATAGCACACGGGTCAGAGTCCGTGGTGTGATGGAAAAATCCGGATCGATGCCCACGATTGGTCCTTCAGACGGATGAGTCATCACTCTGCTGATCAATACGCTGATCAACTATCAGCTGGGAGCTGACCAATCACAGCCTGCTGCTGTAATGCCTGGTTACTGATTGACCAATCACAGCAGGTTATCTGACCAATCAGGAGGCAGGCTGGCTATA
Source organism: Gambusia affinis (assembly GCF_019740435.1). Classification (NCBI taxonomy): domain Eukaryota; kingdom Metazoa; phylum Chordata; class Actinopteri; order Cyprinodontiformes; family Poeciliidae; genus Gambusia; species Gambusia affinis. The sequence goes on from NC_057884.1 coordinate 26,145,682, forward strand.
AGGAGAGGTAGCAGGACTGTGTGACATCACCTTCACCTTTCACCCAGAGAACCAATTAGAGTGAGGTCATCCACCTGAGTGATGTCACTGACTTGGCTCCACAGGATTGGTTAAACTTGCCCTGTTACATAAGCGGTTCTGCACGTGCTCAGAAACAAAGTTGGCTGCTGATTGGTCGGTTCTGAGGAGGCACACCTACAGGTTCACCTGCAGTCCGAAACAGGACCGGGTCCGCTGCTAGAGCAGGAAGTGAAGGTGGGGTTACCATGGTAACTGCTCCAGTGTCTGAATCAAGTGTTTACAAACACATGCTTCTGCTGCTGTGACCTTAATGTTGCCATGGTAACCTGCCCAATAATGTCTCAGGTCTCTGAATAAACCGGACCCAGCTTCAGAACTGGGTCAGAACCAATCCAACTGCGCAAGACAAAATGAAAAGACGAAGTGACATTAAAAACGTTTGAGACCTTCTGGCAGGGGATTTACCACTCCCATCATTAGGCCACGCCCTCTTTACATTTAGAAGGCATAAGCTCCACCCACTCTGCTATAGATCTCAGTGGGACAATGCAACTGAACTAGCTCCGCCCTCTAATGTGTGTCTTACCTGAGTAGGCGTGGCTAAATGGGGTGTAGCCTCTTCATCCGGTTGGACCCGCCTTTTGTACTGGTGGTAACCAAGGTAACAGCCTCCAGTAACGATGAGCAGCGTAACCGGCCGGGGTCGGTGCAGTGGGCGGAGACCTGCAAAGACAGAAGAAGCTGGTTGGCTGACAGATCTGATGTCATCATCATTTACCTCCTGCAGGGACTCACCACTGCTCAGGCTGCGGCTCTGGCTGCAGCGTGGCGACGGCGCCCTGAAACACACACAGCGCATAACGTCTCACGTGAGCTCAAAGGATGGTCACATGACCCCAAACAATGGTCACATGGTGCTACGATACAGTTTTATTACCCCTAAAACTGTATCTATACTAATCCTATTCAGGGGTACTAAAACTGTACCCCTGAATAGGATTGCCATTCATCCCGTAAAATACAGAGTCGTCCCATATTTGGAAGTTAAATGTGCCTCCCGTTAAATGATTGATTTAAAGTCAATCATTTGAATTTCTCTCTTAGACCGCAACCCACTTCCTCCATTATTATTTATGTATCGTATTGAACCGATACATAACTGTCCGATAAACACGCCTATTATACACACATCAACACAAAGTTTAACAATAACGCCCAAAATAAAACACAGGAAATATTAAGGTCAGCTAAATTGTCGTTGCAGGAGCTAAAGGACCCCAGAACGCTGCGGACCAACGCTGAACGTCACAGTTGCCTAGAGACGGACACTGCGCAGCCGCGGTCAGCTGCTATCAACCCGTCTTTTTAAAACGTCCTCGACCCGATTCCATGTCCTTAGAAGCAAAAACGCTTTTAAAAATACAGATGTGAGTGAAAAGACGCGCATTATAAGCTGAACAATTTCAGAGAGGATGGATAGTGTGTACATCGAAAGACAAAAAAAAAAAAAAATGTCCGTCGTGGCGCAGTGTACTATATATCAGACTGAATGGATGAGGAGAGGAACTGCAGACCAATCAGAACCTTCAGAACCAGAAATCATCCTCAACCATCTCCTGAGGCTGACATGGTACAGAACATTTAGTTATGATTGATTAAGTTTCTCATTGTGATTTTACTTGACTATTGTGGTTTGATTCTTTGCTTAGGATGTTTAGTTTGGATGATATATATATATATATTTTTTTATAAATTTTATTTTAAGTTTTCAAGGTTTAAAACATACAGATAAAGCCCAGACACACAGGTCATACATAAAACATTCCAGTTGACAAATGGTGTACACACACAACAAATGTATACAAAGTCATATACATAGGAATGCATACGGCCATTAAGGTGAGACAGAGGGGAGAGTCTAACTTGGTGTTCAACTTAGTCTGTTCTGTGAAAAGTGTTCCAGGAAGGGATTCCAGTGGCATGAAAAAGTGTCTTTAGAGCCTTTGCGAAGTCTTTCCATCTGTATAATGGACATCATGTCCGTCACTCAAAGGCGGAATGAGGGGGGAACAGAGGATCTCCAGTCCCTCAGGATTAGTCTCTTGGCAACAATCAGTCCCAGTTCTAACGGTTGCTGCATTGTAGCGGGTATAGTCCCTAAGTTTGGATGATATTTAATAAATAATAGCATTAGCCAAAATAAGTGGCCATTTAAAGAACAAATCATATGAATAGATTAACAGTAAATACATAAGTATTTCCTACATTATATTACTTTCTGTGTGTTTTATTCAGAAATGTTTTTATATTTTATGAATAATTGTTCAGTGGTCATTTAATGTATTATTTCACTAATATTTTATTAACGTGGTTTACCAATTTGGATAATCTGACTTCCTATCAATGAAGAAAAAACATCCATCCATCCATTCATTTTCTATTCACCCTTGTCCCTAATGGGGTCAGGAGGGTTGCTGGTTCCTCTCCAGCTAACGTTCCGGGCGAGAGGCGGGGTCACAGGGTCACCCTGGACAGGTCACCAGTCTATCGCAGGGCAACACAGAGATACACAGAACACACAACCATTCACACACACACTCAGAATTTAGAGAGACTAGGCCTGTCACGATAGCAAATTTTGCTGAACGATTAATTGTCTCAAAAAACTATTGCGATAGACGATAGTATTGTTTGAAGACCTTTTTACACTGATTTAATGGAAATGACGTAATAATGCATGTGATTTCCTGCCAAAGGTGGATGCACTTTATTTTTAAAAGAACACCCAACACTGGAACTGATAAACAAAGTAAACAAAACAACCAAAAATAAAAATAAAATTGATTCTCAGTCTCCATTAGCAAAAATGTACTTGAATAAAAAAGAAATAACATAAAGCCAAAGTATAAATAAATACTGCATTCAACCAAAAGAGTTCAGAATATAAAGTCTGTTTACCATATTGCCCTTCAGTAATCATTAGATTTAAATAGAGAAGATGGGCACATGCAAGATTTGCAAAAGGGCACCTGATGCAATAGTTCACACTACACGTTAGTTCACACCTACATTTTCCCCTTATGACAATCTCAGAACTTTGATCGTTCTAAGATTGTGGCTTGTGATCATCCTGTAGTGTGTGGTGTGTTACGGTAGATCGTTGTGGCGCTCCGATCTAAATCAGGGGTTTTCCCCACTGGGAGCTTAACGCAGCCTGTTGAATGTGACAGGTAGCCAATCAGAAAGCCGGATTCTGCTCCTGCTTTCTGAGGGGAAATTAACGAGGGGAATCCCAAACAGCTGACACGGCGCAACACGAAGTCCAGCGGACATTGGAGATGATATGTGGAAACAACATTAATGTTTATAAAACATTTCGCACAAAGAATATAGAAATGACGAGGGGAGGAGTTGGAGCGAAATCGCTACGTTGATGACCCCGGTAACTTTTCAGCTGTTCTTCGTTAACGTGACATAAATCGGTTCTAATGATTTTCATTCAGTCAGGACGTTACGCTGACACTAGAGACACATGCACTGCAGGTAGATTGTAGTAAAGCATTGATTAATGCCTGGTTTTAAAATTAGTTAGCTGGACTTGTAGCCAGCCATTGGAACCGTTCTACCTAGGATTTCTGTCGGCTAATGTGTGGTCTCAGATTTTGAAAATGGGCCGACAATTGACCGACAGCACTAAGATGGTGTAGTGTGCGCTGGGCATTACACTAAGGAAATGAGGAAGGGAGGGTCAGTGGAGAGCACCGGAGTTGAGCCTTTTTCATTTAGCGTCATCAACAGAAAGAGAAAAAGGCTGGAAGAGACGATAATGGCGATAATTAAAATGACGTAGATAGTTTTAATTTATCGATTTCTCGTTTATCGCGACAGGCCTAAGAGAGACCAATTAACCTGACAGTCATGTTTTTGGACTGTGGGAGGAAACCGGAGAACCCGGAGAGAACCCACCATGCACAGGGAGAACATGCAAACTCTATGCAGTAAGACCCCGGGCCGGGAATCGAACCCAGGACCTTCTTGCTGCAAGGCAACAGCTCTACCAACTGCGCCACTGTGCAGCCCCGAAGAAAAAACATGATAAATAAAAACACACCAGACCTGCAGGCCAGGGGCGGATCTAGACAGGGGCCAAGAGGGGCTCTTAAGAAAATATAGTAAATAAATGTCTTCTTTTAAATATTCAGTGGTAGATGTTTTTTAAACCTTCACAATTTTATTTTAACGATGAATTAAAGATTATAGTGCTAACCTTTTAGCTGCTGTATAGTGATAGGATCACACTTTCCATCTAATAAATCAGAGATCTGCAACCTGAATCTCTGGAGACACAAGTGGCTCTTTGTTCACATTATTAAATGATGAAATATTAATCTGTTTGTGTTTAATTCTTTTTTTAAGTGACTCCATAAAAACACAGTCTGCACTGGCCCCTTTGATAAATTTGGTCTAGAACCAACCTCTAAAGAAAAGAGTGAAGACCAATATATATATATATATATATATATATATATATATATATATATATATATATATATATATATATATATATATATATATATATATATATATATATATATATATATATATATATATATATATATAACCAGCTACAAGGGGTCAGATTTGTATCATCAGTGCCTTTATTCAGATGACAATTTGCAACACAGAATATTATGCTTAGTGATTTTTTGCAGTGGGCAATGCAGTAGATAATTAATTTAGAATTATTTCTATATTTATGAATGAAATTGCATACAGCATTGGCTTTATTTATTTGAGGAGTATTTTGTAGTTCAGTACAAAATGTATATGTACAAAATATTTGGATAAATAATGGGTTAGTCTGATCCCGGTCTTTAGCCTTGATAATTACTTTTATTGGTATTTTTTGAAGTTTGATTAATGACTGTTGTGTTTTGTAATTAATTTCCCAGATCTCTCTGGAGTCACTTAAATAAGGTCAAACTAAAGAACAGTACAGAATGTTAGCAGATGATGGCAGGTATGATGTAATCTAAAGATTCTGTTTCAAAATGAGTTTATACACCTCTGGAAAAAATTTAAAGTTTCTCTGATTTTACTCTATATAGGTATATGTTTGAGTAAAATTAATATTGTTCATTGTTCTTAATCTGTGAATTACTGACGACATGTCTCTTAATTTTGTTTGTGAATGTATGTAAATAAGCAGTTAAATTTAGAAAACACACCAACGAATATCTTCCCCTGGGTCTTAGCCCTGCTGGGGGCTCAGCACCCCTAAAGGTCAGATCCTAGAATCGCCCCTGGTGTGCTTAAAGAGCTCAGGTGTTCCAGCTGAATTTACCTGCATTTCTTCGATGCTCCGCTCAATAACCTCGCAGTGGCCACCGCCATCATCTTCGTAGGATGTGACGTCAGCAGATGTTGCGTCAGGCTTCTTCTTCTTCCTCTGAAGAGGGTTGCGCAGGCGCAGTGCTGTTCCTTAGCGGTATCGGAGATTTTTAGATAAAGGAGAGGAAATGGATCTCCAGATAGATCCGTCTCACAACAGATCGCGTCAGAACCCTAAATGAATCAGAACCACCTAAAAATATGTAGCAAAGTAAATGACATTAGGTCAACAGAAACTGGACCGGACTTGAGGACCAGAACCTCCAGGAAAACTGGCTGCGAGTCGTCAGAACAGGTTAGTGAACTGGACCGGAAAGGTTCTGTTCTTGCGAGGTCGGCCCAGTCTGATTGGACAATATGATTCAACCAGAACCTTTTAGAACCCCCACAACAGTTCTGACAGAACATCAGTACATCAGAACCACCTGACACCGAGTGAAAATCAGAACCAGAGTTCAAATGATTAAACGGACCTGAAGCCGTTGGGAAGCTTGATATACCAGCTGGAATAAAACCCAATCTGGCTCCGAACCCGTTCTGGTTCCAGCTTCACTTGCTGAAACATAATCTGAACAACATAATCTGAACACATAATCTGAACCCAGAACATCAGAATCACAGTTAGAACTGCAGGTAGTCGGCTGCAGAGCCCCTCCTGGACCCTCTCAGAGGTCATTGGCTCATGTGACCCCTGGGTGACATGACCTCTGAGTTGTGTAGTGTTGAGCTGGGTTTTGCTTCCTGTGGCTGGAGATTCTGGGGTCCTTCAAAGTCCTGATGGAGAAGTTGGACTGAGCCTCCACAGACCTGCCCGGTTCTGTAAGACTGACTAATCACAGCCTGAGCTGCTGGCAGACGATTGGACAGGCAGAAAATGTTTCAGAGAAGAAATTACTTTATTTGTCCAAAAATACAGTTTTCATCAGAAATAAACGTCACAGTTCACAACACTCCAGAGTACTGCAGAAACTGGCAGTCCACAGGTGCATCTGTAGAGGGCGGAGCCTCCCGGAGGGGGTGTTGCCTGATCCAAGGCTCAGCCTCTGCAGACATGTCTCCATTCACCCCCTCACACCGTTACCATTGGTGTGTCCATTTAGTCAGCTGTCAGGAAATGATGTCACACGTCCAGGCCCTGCTGAGTCAGGAAGTCATCGAGCTCGCTCAGGCGCTCCACCAGCATCACGTCCAGGTCGCTGCCATCATCTAGCCCGCCGCCATGGACATGTCGCCGCACTGCGGCTCGTTTTCTGGGCACCAAAGAAACAGGAAGACCCACCCCTGGAGGAAACAGGAAGCAGATCAGCGGCTGATGCTGATGAAGAACCAGAGGGGTTGGGTTCATGGCAGACCTTGGGGCTTCTTCCTCTTCCTGGGCTGAGTGAAGTCAGGGAAGAGAAGGAGCCGGCGACGCTTCTGCTGGCCAATCAGGAGCAGCGTTCCATCCTTCTCCCGAGGCTCCTCAAATATGGTTTCCAGGCTCCTACAGGAAACACACAAGGCATGCTGGGAAGCTGAGTTGAAGGCACGTTGTCACCTATTGGTTGTAACCCTAAATGATGTTAGCAACAGTCATTAGCCAATCAGGATCTAATGACAGACTGCCCTGATTGTCAGCACCGACTACAGAAAACATCAATATTAGAACAGATCCTGTCAGACCTCTGAGGTTCTGTACCAGTACCTACCTGATGTTGGGCGGGGCCTCGTAGTTCTTGTTGGTGTAGATCTCCTCCAGGCTGAACTCCTTCTTCTTCAACCTGAGGAACACAGGAAGCATCATCATCAGCATCATCAACCAGAACCGCCTTGAACTGCTCCTGAGGTCGAGTTTTGACAGGTTCACCAGAACATTCCACAACCAGATTTATTGGCAGTGTTCACGGAAATTCTCCAGCTGTGGGAGACAGAGTGGATGGAGACGCTGGTTAAATCCAGAAGATTCCGAGGATTCAACTGGGTCAGAACCATCATCACTCTGGAGGAAAATCTGGAAAAATCCTCAAAATTAAACTAGGATTGCGAAAAAACTGGAACACAGGTCAGATATCCAGGAAGTCCAGCTTCCTGAATGTTGGTTCTGATGGCCAGATGGGATGTGGAGGTCCAAACCGGACAGATGTGCGAAAGTTACAAAGATCAGTTCTCTAAGCCCCATTGACACTGCGCCGCTCTTCAGCTGAACCATAACCTATTTGCTGCGGTCCATCTGCTCGTTAAGAAGTGACCTTTTCCCTTTCGGCTCGTTTTGAAACCAGGTTTCAGATTGGAACGGTCCTGTGACGCCCCGGCAGATAAGCCAAGTACTGAGCGCACACATGCACAGAACCAACGGCTTATTCTGTGCTTCAACAGAAACAATGGCGGACAGCGTAATGTCTGGGACAGAAAATGTAGGAGACGGGTTACTGTTAAAATACTAGCGCCACCCAGTGGCCTGGCAAGACAACTACAGCTGACTGGAAGTGCCTTGGTGACACAGTGTAAACGGGAAACGTTTCCCCACCAACATCAGAAACACCAGCACTTTCCAGGCAGCAGAATGGCCAAAAATAACTAAATGACTTCATCATTAAACTGAATATTTCTGAGGTTTCTACGGGATACCCAAAACCCATCAGACAAATTTCTGCTGAAAGCTGGAGAAACTTTTACTGTTTTCTTACCGTTTCGCTTTGGGCAGTCCCATTGGTGTGAGAGGGGTCTCCCGCGGCGATGCACGCCGTATTCTGATCTGCGACACTCGTTTACTGACCTGGGTCACAAGAACATCATCATCGTCATCGTCATCATCATCATTATTACCATCATCAACATCATCATCACCTTCAGATTTGTGCTGTGAAACTCGGAGAGCTCTGCTGATTGGTCAGCAGGGAGGGCAGCAGACAGCCCATTGGGTGAACATAAATTTAGTGGCAAGGCTCGTCGCCTTGGCAACCACAGGCTCCAGGAACTGTGATTGGACCGCAGCTTGTGATGACCCTGCAGAGAACCTGTAGAGCTGAAACAGAGATGGGTTTACCTGTTAGAGCGCGCACACACACACACACACACACACACACACACTCACACACACACACACACACACACACACAGTGTGTTTCAGGTAATCTGTTACCTGGTCGTCGGTCTTCTTATGTAGCTGAGGATGACATATAAGTTAGTTAGTAAATAAATGGATTAATGATGTAACTTATTAATCAGCTGATTGGTAAATCAGGAGAAACGGGAAGAACCAATGAGTCCATCACCATGGTAACAGACTCTGGACGCAGACTATTCAGGAAAACCTGGAGCATGCTGTTTCCAATGGTAACGTCCGGATTAACCAAACTGCAGTCAGACCAACCTTCTGCTGGCAGCTACAGTGACCCCTAGAGGGATGATGGCGAACTGCTACCGTTCAGCCCTGAGCAATGGATCCACGTTAAAGCTTTCATGGAGCAGCGGCTGCCGCCTTGCAGCGACAGAGTCCCGGGTTCAAATTCCACCGACCCCTCTCCCTACCCCATGGCCCCGCCCCCTACCTGTGGTCACTGTCCAAACTGGGCGGTGCTGTCCAGTCCCTCAGAGGACGCAGAGGACTCCAATGGGCTCCACCCTTCACCCAGTCTAACACCGTCTCCATGGCACCGGCAGACAGGTGCAGCATGGGGGCGGGGTTCTGCAGCCATGGCTGTTGGTGGGTCCGGTTGGAGGACAGGTGATTGATGATGTCAGAAAACGTCCACTGTCCCAGCAACACAGCGAGGCCTTGTGATTGGCTGCAGGTCTGGTCAATCACAGCCGCCCGAAGAGGAAGCAGTGCATGCTGGGAGCTAAGAAAGAAGCAGAGCAGGTCAGAACCGCGTCACCTGGGAGCTCAACCTTCAGAGACCCGGACTCACCTGTAGCCGTTCTTCTTCACCAGTACGCTGAAGCCCCGCTCTGATTGGCTGACTTTTCGTCTGCGTTTCTTCTGGTTGAAGTCATGGAGGACAAGAGGCTCTGCCTCTTCGTCCTCAGGTCCTCCTCTTCCTCTGACAGAGACCGCCATCTGACCCACAAACTTCTCCTCTTCCTCCTCCTCCTCCTCCTCCTCTTCATTCCCTGGAGGAAGAAAGCCTTCATGGCTTCTCTTCCTCTTCCTCTTCCTCACCTCCTCTCCTTCACTGCCCCTCCTACTCTGCTCTGATTGGCTGAAGCTGCAGGAAGGAGTTGGGTTGATACGGTCTGATGAAGTGGAGGGTGACCACGAAGAGGAAGTGATGACATGAGGCAACGATGCCGATGAGGAAGCGAAGGAGCTGCAGGTGATACGAGGAGGACCTGGTGAGGAAGAAAGCAGGTGAGGTTAGGTGACTAACCTAGCTTCTGGACAGGCTCCTCCCCCTGCTGAGGAGGGGGAGGAGCCTGTCCAGAGGCTGTGTGTTTTCTAATAAAACAGACTGCAAGCGTCTCTTCTGCGGTGAGCATTTTACTGGCAGGGCAAAATTATTCATTAAAGAAAGATGGGTTAAGTTTTTATAGTTGATGTATTGAGCAGGGAGCGCACCAATCAGAGCGCTGGTGCCTCTGAATGTTGGCTACGTTGCACACGCTGTTGTGGCTTGATCTCTGAAGTTTACCTCTTCGCTGATAGGCTCACTTATATCAACCTCCTGTGAGGATTCATGTTTCTTTGTAGAATTTATCAAGGTAGGAGTCAAACTTAAATCCACCTCGTTTGCTCTGCTGGTGCAGCTCAATGTTCACAGTTGCACCTTTAGAGGGGTGAACAAAGCATTTTATGCAGCGTGTTCATTTACGTCTCAACATGCTGACTCTGCGATTCTGCTCTGATAAAGTTTGAGTTCCCGGTTAGCCGGTGCGTTGTGGTTCAGGTTTGTGCGTTGTGTAGGAGCTAGTGAGCTCGCCTCGTGACTAGCGCAGCACGCTGCTTTGTTTTTTACGTTATGCGGCGACACAATGCATATTAAATACTGTGTCTACTCAAGTAGAGTAGTCAGGTAGAGTTGTATTATTACTGTATTACTGTATTGTAATACAGTATTATTACAATACAGTACAGTAATAATACTGTAGTTTGTTTAGAGATCAGAACAACTCGTCCCATGAAACTCTGGCAACCGAGACATTTTCTGTGCTGCTTATTTCTCAACAGACACAAAATGGAAGAGCTACTAAAGCCCCAGAAATTAAATCTCCCGTTGGTCCATAGGGTTAGGGTTCAGATGCGCAGTGCAGCGGATTTAGCTAATCATGCAGGGCCGGTCCAATGTTGAATGAGGCCTGGAGCAGAATTAGATTTAAGAGCCCCATTAGCACCTCTAACAGCATTTCAATATAAATTTAGTGAAATCTGGGAGAGGGGGGCTAGTTTAATTGGCTGAGCAGTCAATTAAGTGAACTTGCCAGCTCCTTAAAATCCTAAATTTAAATGTTAAACAATTTAAAATCTTTTAAATGATCTATGCATCAATGTTCTCTTAGTTCATTTATGCCTTGGGCCTGTTCCACATGTGATCAGCATCACGTCTTGTTTTTAGATCCAATAACTGATGACAACTTGGATTTAACACAAATGCAAATAATTTATATTTATTTCAATTGTGTTTTGGATTTGTTGTTTTTAAGATTCTATAGTCGTTTCTTTAGGTTTTCCAGTAACATAGTTACTCTGTAATATTTTACATTTCCTGTCAACTTAACATCTTTTTGTCTAGTTGGTGTGGATGCAGAGGGTGTAAATCCAGAAACACCATCACTGCCATGCGTTCATGTGAATGCTCGGTTCTGCAGGTTCTGCTGCTCTGGGTCAGACTCTGCCTCCAATATGGACGGATGGATAGATGAGTCTTCCCTTATTCACATCTTTGATAAACATGGGGATAAGAAGTTTTTCTGCCAGTAGATAATCCTATCGCTACCCAAAGCTCATGACCATAGATGAGGGTGGGAACGTAGATCGACCGGTAAATCGAGAGCTTTGCTTTTTGGCTCAGCTCTCTCTTCACCACGACGGACCGGTACAGCGCCTGCTTGACGGCAGACGCTGCACCAATCCGCCTGTCGATCTCCCGCTCCCTTCTTCCCCCATTCGTGAACAAGATCCCGAGATACTTGAACTCCTCCACTTGGGGCAGGACACCCGCCCTGACCCGGAGAAGGCACTCTACCCTTCTCCGGCTCAAGACCATGGCCTCGGATTTGGAGGCACTGATCGCCATCCCAGCCGCTTCACAATCGGCTGCAAACCACTCCAGCGAGAGCTGCAGATCACAACCTGATGAAGCCAAAAGGACCACATCATCCGCAAAAAGCAGAGATTTGATCCTAAGGCCACTAAAACGGATCCCCTCAACACCTTGGCTGGTCCAGAGATTCTGTCCATAAAAGTAATGAACAGAATCGGTGACAAAGGGCAGCCCTGGCAGAGTCCAACTCTCACCGGAAACGAGCCCGACCTACTGCCGGCAATGTGGACCAGACTCTGACACCGGTCCTACAGGGACCTGACAGCCCGTATCAAGGAGCCCGGTGCCCCATACTCCCGGAGAACCACCCACAGGGCTCCCCGAGGGACACGGTCGAACGCCTTCTCCAAGTCCACAAAACACATGTAGACTGGTTGGGCGAACTCCCAGAACCCTCCAGGACCTGCTGAGGGTGTAGAGCTGGTCCAGTGTTCCACGACCAGAACCAGAACCACACTGCTGTTCCTGAATCCGAGGTTCAACAATCCGACGGACCCTCCTCTCCAGAACCCCTGAATAGACCTTGCCAGGGAGGCTTAAGAGTGTGACCCCCCCTGTAATTGGAGCACACCCTCCGGTCCCCCTTTTTGAACAGGGGGACCACCACCCCGGTCTGCCAATCCAGGGGAACTGCCCCCGATGTCCATGCGATATTGAAGAGTCGTGTTAACCAACACAACCCTACAACATCCAGAGCCTTGAGGAACTCCGGGCGGATCTCATCCACCCCCGGGGCCCTGCCACCGAGGAGCTTTTTGACCCCCTCGGTGACCTCGACAACAGAGATTGGAGAGCCCAACCCAGAGTCCCCAGGCTCAGCTTCCACAATAGAAGGCATGTCGGTGGGATTGAGGAGGTCTTCGAAGTATTCTGCCCACCGGCTCACAACATCCCGAGTCGAGGTCAGCAGCACACCATCCCCACTGTAAACAGTGTTGGTGCTGCACTGCTTCCCCCTCCTGAGACGCCAGATGGTGGACCAGAATCGCCTCGAAGCCGTACGGAAGTCTTTCTCCATGGCCTCTCCAAACTCTTCCCACGCCCGAGTTTTTCCCTCAGCAACCACCCGAGCCGCATGCCGCTTCACCCGCCGATACCCATCTGCTGCTTCCAGAGTCCCACAGGCCAAAAGGCCCAATAGGACTCCTTCTTCAGCCTGACGGCTTCCCTTACCGAAGGTGTCCACCAACGGGTTCAAGGGTTGCCACCATGACAGGCATCAACAATCTTGCAGCCACAGCTCAGATGAGCCGCCTCGACAATGGAGGCACAGAACACGGTCCACTCAGACTCCATGTCCCTCACCTTCCCCGGGACGTGTTCGAAGTTCTGCCAGAGATGGGAGTTAAAGCTCCGTCTCACAGGGGATTCCGCCAGACGTTCCCGGCAGACCCTCACAACACGTTTGGGCCTGCCAGGTCTACCAGGTAGTGGTCAGTGGACAGCTCCGCACCTCTCTTCACCCAAGTGTCCAAGACATACGGCCGCAGGTCCGATGAAACGATGACAAAGCCGATAATCAAACTGCGGCCTAGGGTGTCCTGGTGCCAAGTGCACATATATATGGACACCCTTATGCTTGAACATGGTGTTCGTTATGGACAATCCATGACGAGCACAGAAGTCCAATAACAGAACACCACTCGAGTTCAGATCGGGGGGGCCGTTCCTCCCAACCACGCCCCTCCAGGTCTCACTGTCGTTGCCCACGTGAGCGTTGAAGTCCCCCAGCAGAACAAGGGAGTCCCCAGGTGGAGCACTCTCCAGTACCCCCTCTAGGGACTCCAAAAAGGGTGGGTAACCTGAACTGTCATTCAGCCCGTAAGCACAAACGACAGTCAGGACCTATCATTTCTAATAGTAATATTTTTTTATCATAGCCAACAGTGCCACAGTGTGGTATTATCTAAAATGACACCAGTCAAAGACAAACAATTACTGGGGTAAAGTTAGCCTTCCTGTGTTTACTCTGTAGACTCCATTACAGAATGGACTTGATGATGTCATCAACCCATCGGTGAAAAAATGGCGACCTCCATGGGTGAAAAACATAAGATGTACCTTTTTGAAGTAATATTTTAGTTTATAAAAACAAATACAACATATTTAGACCGACATGTTCAACTAATCCTGGATCCCTTTAAAAAAAAAAAAAGTTTTTGTAAAACACCTGAGTACAGGTAAAGGAGGAATTCAGACCAAAGCAGTGCAGTTCTACTTTAGACAAACCATTTTTAACATGTGAAAAAGAAGGATTTAAAGTCATGATGGATCCATTTTAAATCATATTTTGTGCTACAATTGTGATAATGACAAGTGACAATAATTCATGATCTACTCATGACCTTTTTTCAGGTCCCTCAGAACCTACCAGAGCCAATCAGGGGCCTACAAACACCTTTAACATCTCCAGGTGTATTGAGTCCTTTGGTCAGCAGTCATATAAATGTGTGATTTGAATCAGTAAAATGTTCTCGATAACTGAATTAAATCATTTTCATATTTATCAATGCACCTATAAGGGTTAATAATCCACAGGCAATTTTAGGGTTTAAACGTCATTAATCTGCATTTATTGTAACATTAGAAGAACTTTATCACGATAAACAATAAACCCTAACCGCCAACCCCCATTAACCTCTTCAGTCGCAGGAAATGGACCCACCTCCGCTTCCTCCGTCCTTCCTCCTCTTCCTCCTCTTCCTCTCCAGAGAATCCATACGACGGCCGAGCGACGACAAAGCTCCTCGTAGGAGGCGCCGCACCTCCATGCGGTGAGCCGCCAGGAGGCGGGGCAAGAGGGAGGCACAGGAGCAGCAGGGAGAGTCCGGGGGGGCGGGGCCTCCTGCAGGTGAATAGCTGGATTTAACACCTTTACCCGAGGATGCACAAACCAACAAGGAAGAGACAAAACCACCTGCAGCAGCCTCATCTGTATCAACCAATGGGAGATCAGTGGGCAGGGCTTCTGCTGTCGGGCCACGCCCCCTGCCATGGCTCTCTGTCAGCGGGCGAGAGAGCATATCAAAGCCTGGAGAGAGAGAAAGACAGAGGTGAACTGAGAGAAAACCTGCAGCATCTTTGATTATTGATCAGTTTCCAATCAGAGGAAACTGGCTCAGAACTTGATGTTCTGGGCCGGTTCTGGACGATGGAGGAAAAAAAGAATAAAACATGATCAGATATCAGACTCAGCCAGTCAGAGGCCAGGACAAACATTGCAGTCTGATTGGTCTAAAGCAGGAGTCTCAAACTCCAGTCCTCAAGGGCCGCAGTCCAGCAGTTTTTAGATGAGCCACAGGTACAAAACACTGGAATGAAATGGCTTAATTACCTACACCTTGTGTAGACCAGTTCTCCAGAACTTTAATTATTCTATTCAGGTTTGGTTCAGCAGAGGCTCATCTAAAAGTTGCAGGACTGCGGCCCTCGAGGACTGGAGTTTGAGACCCCTGGTCTAAAGACAGAAAAAACAGCAGAACGGTCCAGAACCCTTCTGGACCAGAACCTTCCCGCCTATTCTTGTGAGTCTGCACTGGTTCTGGGTCCAGGTGTCCTGCAGGTTGGGACACTTGGACCCATCCAGGAGCAGGATGGAGCCGTCTCCATGGAAACCAGGCTGAAGGGTCATGTGGTCAGATTTAGATGGACAGCAACGTGACCCGACACCTGGTTTGATTTAAGGGGAGGAGTGTCCAGGTGTGTCCTCTCCGGCTGCAGACAGAACCAGCCTAATCCAGATATTTCCCAGCAGAACGAGCAAGTTCTGGATCTGGTCTGGACTGTTTGCGCTGATGCAGGTAGCAGATGCTAGCTCCAGTTAGCATACTGGGCGGCGTGTGGAGCTCTGAAAACGGGACGAACCGGGACATTTAGCGGGAGGTTACCTTCCCGGGGTCCGCGGGTCTCCCTGGGTCCGCTAGCTGCTCCTGTGGCTCATTTCTGAGGCTTCCCGGCCCTCTGCAGCCGGATTATCCGCACCGATCAGGGCTGCAGTTTTTGGGGCCGGTGCAACGCTAGCGGAAGTGTTTCTAACAAATTTCCGTTGGGGATTTCAAAATAATATCATTCAACAACTCAAGAGCGAACATAAAGGGAAGACTTTCAAAATAAAAGCCACAATAAAACCGATAAGACGTTTGAACCGGGCTGAACTTGGCTAAAGGTTCGGTTTGGAGATTTAGACCAAAACGAAATTTACCTCTAATTCCTGTCGTCATGTTGCGCAGAGCTGGTTTCCAGGTATTCCATCAACAGGAAGCGGTAGGTAAAACGCACATGAACTAAACCTACCGAACCTCACCGAACCTTGTTGAACCAGGCAGGCAAACATGCAGGTAGATGCTCAGAGTTCAATTGTCTTTTAATCACTTATTAAATGTTGGAAACAGACTCGACCAGAGGCCGTTGCCATGGTAATTCAGTCAACTGCTTTCAGCTTTGCGGGTATTTATATTAACATTTGCACGTGGGGACAGAGAAAAATAAGTCATACTTATAAAAGTATTATAACTTAGTGGAGTATGCAGTATAGACAAGAATATGCAGTCCGTTGCTGCAATACGTCACAGCATCCGCCATATTGAATGTGGCTTATCTGCCAGTAAAATAATACAAGTAAATGGACCGAACTTTATAAAGCGTAGTTGTATACAGTATTTTAAGGTAGTGCCGTCATTTGCACATTCTGCCACACACATTAATATATTTGGGAATTAAAGAAAGTACAAACAGCAACATTTCTAACTTTTTGATGTCTCAAGACAGCTTTACAGGCACCCCATAATATTACAGGGGAGTCTTCTCCATTGTCATTATCCTGTACATATGTCTACATTTCTTGCCTTAACTTTTCTTTAATTTTACCCTTGAATATGCTAGAGTTAAGTTTCCATAGAAACGGTATTTTGTTTTGTAACATTACTTTTATATAAAGTAGATGTTAATGGTCCGAGAGATCCATCAGCCTCGTGCGGTCAGGTGAGGCAGGTGAGACAGAGCCTCCCGTGTCATCATGGAAAAATAATATATAATGATAAAATAATTTATATTGCTACCCTGTCATTTGTACTATAAAGTATATATTTTTCATTTAGCTTAACCAATTCTGATGATTTTTTTCTTCAAAATCGCTGAATTTTCACATTTTCTCATTCAAATGCTCGGAAGCGCAGCAGGTGAGGCAGCAGCGAGCCGAGCCTCACCTGGGATTGATCAACCTCTGGCTAACTGCACTGACTGCCATTCTGTGACAACATGTTCCTCCTGTCTGTATGTCGGCAATAAAATGGTTAATAAACATTTAATGTCTGAACTGATATTCCATCATTTAGCTTATGTATATAATGTTCAGTGTTTTTTGTCACCAGCTGTGTGTGTGACGTGTTTCCTGTGCTGAGCAGCATCAGACACCAGAGAACAGATTGGAGGTGAGGCAGAGCTAGCCGTGGAGCTAGCCGTGGAGCTAGCCGTGGAGCTAGCCGTGGAGCTAGCCGTGGAGCTAGCCGTGGAGCTAGCCGTGGAGCTAGCCGTGGAGCTAGCCGTGGAGCTAGCCGTGGAGCTAGCCGTGGAGCTAGCCGTGGAGCTAGCCGTGGAGCTAGCCGTGGAGCTAGCCGTGGAGCTAGCCGTGGAGCTAGCCGTGGAGCTAGCCGTGGAGCTAGCCGTGGAGCTAGCCGTGGAGCGATTTATTTATAGTTTTCTCCTCTTACCACAGCAATCACTTAATAATCGCAAAATAAGCATTAAGCCTAAAACCAGACTAATAATAATAATACAATAATAATGTTCTGCTCTTTGTGTGGGAAATATTTCATTGCGGTTTTTTTGTTTCGTTGTCAGTTGCTATGGCAATGAGCCTTTGCGTTGCTGCGCTAATACAGAGAGCGAGAAAAAAGAGGTTTTGAGTTGTACTTTAACGGTTTTTCCCTTTGTTGTGGAGCACAGCACGAAATTAATAAGATCTACATCTCCAAGTTAGATTAGTTAACGGATTTATTATACGGCGGCAGCGCGGCTATGGATGACTTGTAGAAGAATAGAGTTTTGCCCTCCATGTTGTCCGCATGCGCGAAATTTCGTTATGTAAACAATAACATGCAGGGGGTCTATATTTGTAAATCTGATTATGATTAAGTCAGAGCCTCACCAGCTATGAACCTCACCGCACCACTGATCAGCCTGATATGGCGTTTTTAAACCCTACTCGACCTAAATCCTTGTTATACATAAAGAAGCAGTGGCGTAAAAGGTGGTTATGCAGTGTGTGCAACGCATAGGGGCGCTGCACTAGGGGGGCGCAAAAACAATGTGGGGAATTCTTTCCTAGTCAGCATTTTATGTACGTAACAGCTGTTTGTGTATGAAATGATCAATAACAGAGGAACAGCACTGATTAGGCGCCCCTCCCCTCCTATTCAAGTAGCTTGAGCAGCGGACCTTCGAGGACGCGCTGAGGCGCGTTGTTTTTTTTTTTTTCTTTTAAATTTGTAGTAATGCCTCGACAACAGGAAGCTAAAGATGGGGAGCAGAAAAAAACTCCGGGGCACAAAACAGAAAACGGAAGAGGGAGAAGAATAAAGATGTTGGAGAGACGAATAAAAGCTTTTCAAAGTGGTTGAAAGACAGAAGGTAAGTAATGTCAGTGTATCAACAAGAGAGTTGTAAATATTCAGGTTAGCTTAAGCTATGACAGCTGGTTGTTGTCCAATACGGGACGCGATTTATTCCGTATTGCTATAAATGTCTGATAGACTCACCGATCACACACTTCTCAACAATAAGTGTAATAATAATGACCAAAACAAAACACGGGGAATATTAGGGTCAGCTAAATTGTCGTTGCGGGACCTAAATAGGACCCCACGAACTGACGCTGTTGTCATGGTTACCTAGAGACGGACACTACGCAGCCGCAGTGAGCTGCTATCAACCAGTGTCTTTTTAAAATGTCCTCCCGATAAAACACCGTCCTTAAAGTAAAACCTCTGACAGAAATACAGACGGTAGTGGGAAGACACGGGAGGAAAGCAATCACAGTGAAGTTTAATAGGAGCATTAAAATAAACGTGTTGGTGACATTCAGTGGCAACCAGTGGGTTTGATATCAGACAGAATGGATCAGGAGAGGAACCGCAGAACCTAAAGAACCAGACATCAGTCTCTTCATCCCTCAGTCATTTCCTGAGACCAAAAAATAATATAGATGGCAATTTAAAGAACAAATTATACAAATAGATTAATAGTAAATAAATAAATATTGTGAAGAGAACATTAAAAACGTTTGTTAGGATTGTATAGAAAAAATGTTGATATCTTTTATAAATAGTGTTTTGTGGTCAATATTATTTCACCATTTTATTAATGTGGGTTGCCAGTTTGGATAAGGCTTCCTATCAAGCTATAAGAATGATAGAAAACATGCTCACAACAGGAGGTTCTAGACACAGGCTAACAGAACAGGCTCTTTGGCTCACTTGTACAAGTTTATGTCCTGGGATGGGGCGGGGCGCCGGTGAGATGTTTGCATCCACCTCAAAAATTTGTAGTTGCGCCCCTGTAAAGATGTCATCAATTCTCGAATATGAGTGGTGAGGTAGTGAGTAAAATGTATAGTCCCCAGCTCTTTAATCATCTTCCTAATCTTCCTACCTATGCTGCAGTTAACAGTGGATTGTTTAGAGGTAGCTTGAGAAGGATTTAATCTTGCATTGAAGTCTCCACCAGACTACTGTACCGTGTGACTTAAAATGTCAAAAATATGTTCATAAAATGTCCACTCTGAACCTGGCAGGACATACACGTTGATAAAAGTAATTTCTTGTCAAGTCTAATCACAACTTTTTATATCTACCTTCTATGTCCTTATATTCATGGATTTTCTCAAATGTGACTCTCTGGGATATTAAGGTTTCCACCCTCCTTGTACAACCTGATTTATGTGATGCACTAAAAACCCCCGAAATATGCTTTGTATTTTTGTGAATGAATAAGGTCAGAAAGCCTTAATTTTATCACTTGCTATCAATCGATCAATCAAATTTTATTAGTATAGCACATTTCAGCATCAAGGCATTTCAAAGTGCTTTACATCAAATCAAACACAGAAACACAATGCAACATAGAATCAACAATCAAAACATGACAAGGAGCCAAGTTCCATCAGTAAATTTGTAATTGATTACGTTTCAAATACAATCCTAAACAGGTTGGTTAAGAGGATTTTAGTGGTGTTGTTGGAAAAACTCTTATTTTTCCTGGCGAACGTCCATCATGAATGCTTGATTTTTATTGGTCCAAGTTTGACGCGTCTTACGCTTTTTTGGGGTGGAGCATCAGGGAGGGATTTCTCACGATGGCGGACAACAGAAATGACACCAAAGCGCAGGAGCCAAAGAAAAAGAAGAGCCAGAGAGGTGATGAAGAAAATATCTGAGCCGGCAGGATTTTTTAAACCTCATATTGGACATGGAACAGAACCACCATCCCTCTCTGCTTCTCAAAAGTTAGCCTTGCTAACAGCGGCTCTAGAGTCCACCAGAACCTGGATCTGGGTCTCAGCTGGTGCCTGAGTGTTACAGGAAGGGCAAACTTCTTCACTAGTCGTAACGATGACCACGGATAACCGGACAGTACTGACCCTGCGCTTCAGGTAAAAACTGATGGGTTAGTGTGGGCTTACTGGGCTTAATGGGCTTACTGGGCTGAACTAGAAACAGGGAGCTGTCAAATTACGGATGTTAATTTTAAAGCATCGGAAGGAACATTTTTACAGAAAACCAGATCGACTTTTCTCCAGATGGTGGCTATAAAGCCAGCTCCAAGCAGTGAGACATCCAAACAGGCCGAGTTTGGACCCAATCGGGCCCACCTGCTGTGTTTTGTAGTTTTAACCATGTAAAAGTCGGTGATGCTTTGAAACTGGTTTCCTGACAGGAAACACGCAGCAGAACGATTTAAAGAGCAAGAAAACAATGGAAGTCACAGAAAAGTAAAACAACTGCTCTGCTCATTCAATGCGAAGTTAAAAAAGCAGAACTAGCTTTAGCCTCCAGCTAGCAGCGGCGGGAGGAAATGTCCTAGTCGTATGGCAAAGGGTCAAGAGTATAAATTAGCTCAGGTGTGTCCAGTCAAAACAATCCAGTCATCACTGAGTAAAAGTTTTGACATGTTTGGCTGTCAGAGGGGAAATACTGACCCTGACTGTCTTAGCCTGGTGGAAACAAACCTGATAATTAGAAAGAAAGATAGTTGATAAAAATTGAAAGGGAGACAGATAAAGAGAAATTAATAAAAAATAAATTTAGTACATAGAGGATGAATAGTAAACATTGTCAAGTTTTTCTTCCTTAGGAATGTTCTGTTGAATAGACATGTTCAAGATGCTCAAGTATTTCTTTACTAAATACTAAATATATCTAGTTTGTAATAATGGACTTTACATTGATTACAGTAATCCATTGTTCTGCAGTCATTTAGGAAGTTTAAAAAGAAAGCAGCGCCGCACCGATTGCAATTTTCTGTTTTTTTCTGGTTACAAAAACTAACATGCTGATTGTTTTGTGTGTCTCTGTGTTGCAAAATGTAACAATAAAAGTCACTAAGTTGTCAACATGGAGAGACGACCTGGTGGGCGGGGCTGTCCATCAGCCCCTTCTGGTGGACAGTGGCTGATTTCTGTTTCTTTGTAGGTAGATAAGGTTGGTGAATCGGATCGGTTCCACAAGTATGCCACAACCAACGCCGTCCACCCAAAGGGCAGGAAATCAGGGAGCTTATACACACACACACACACACACACACACACACACACACACACACACATATATGTGTGTGTTTAATGTGCTATAACCATGATTTAGTAGGGCCCACAATCTTGGCTCAAGCCCAGGGGCCCACATCTTCCTAAGACCGGCCCTGCACTTTATAATAGACAAACACCAGAGTTCACGTGAGATGCCTGCATGCAGCCGAGTGAACACAGTTAGCTAGTTCCTCTGTGTTCCTGGTTGTCACACAGGAAGCCAACTTGATCCTTGTTGTTATGAACTAAAACCAGCATCATAACCAATAGCAGTTGTACCACGTGGGGTCTGATATACCCCCTCCGTTACACACTAGGGTTAAGTTTACTATGCTCTGTCAGAGAGGTGAGTTTCCTGGAGGAATACTACTGTCATGGTTTTAGCAATGTTCCAGACCCACATGCAGGGATGCACTCAGGAAATCTAATAGTTCAAAGGATTTATTTATAGGACAAAATGTGAAGTTGTGATGAAGGTCCGCTGATGGCCAGGCTGGTGAGGACCGACACGATCGGTGCTCTGGAGAGAGATCGGGAAGGTGAGTATAAAGAGCAAACGTTGACTGGGACTTGTGAATTGAGCTTACTAGTGCTGGGAAATTTCCACCAGGGAGAGGTAATTTGGATGGAGGAGTCCTGGAAGTGATCTGACTCGACAGGCACTACTTACAACTTTACAGGTCATCCCTTAGCTCTGATGGCTGGGGCGCAGATGAGGGCGGGTCAGGCTCGAACCCTAAGGAGGAGAGGAGATGGTTCCTGGCAGCCAGCTGAGTCTGAATAGTCCAGAATAACTCTGTAGGTATATCCAAGACTGGTTCAAAACCGTGACCTTGGTAACCTTGGGCGAAAGAACATAAATCAAGTGAAACAGATCCAAAAGATTTCTAAAGGCTTTGAGTTACCATAAGGGTCAACACTCTGGCGTGAAGTGCAGACTGCCGGCTCCTCTTATGCTCCTAGGATCAGGGTGACAACTGTTAGGTGTGTGAACACACACCTACGGCGTGGAGCACGCGGGATGAGCTGCCAGTGACCTCTGGTGGAAGACTGGCAGCAGTACAGTGACAGAAAACCTTTGCTTTTTCTTTTTTCATTTTTCCTAATATTTTTGTCCTTTTTATTGTGTTAAGAACTCCTTTTACATTTCAGGTTGTGATTCCTAGTGATGATAATGAAGCCATGGGTTACACATCGCTGCATATTCAGAACAAGTAAAATAATTGACATCCATAAGCTACTCAAACACAAACGACTGAACAATCAAACTTGATTTACTGTCGAGCTTTGTAAATCAAGGTAACACATCCATTTAAAAACGTCCTTTCCTTTGGTCTTATTAACAACCTTAATGGTGTAATAGTTTGTGAGCAATTTTGCAGGAAAACTGTGCAACTGTGTGGTTGCTAACGCCCTCCGGTGGCGTTACCTGGTTATAGCGTTCCATTTTCTAGGAGGCCTTTCTTCCTTTTTTTTTAGTTTTCCTTGGTCCCTGACTCCAAATAAAATTGAAAGAGAAAAAATAAGGACCTGCTTCACTTCAAGATGTTTGCGTCACCGTTTTAACACATCTGGGGCATAATTATGATCCACTGTTACTCTTTTCCCTGCCAGCATTAAGCCTTTCTTTTGCCAGGCTTGTTTTAGTGCTTTATCTTTTACCTTAGATGTGGTGAACTTAACTATTTTTAAACGTGGAGGAGCTTCAGGTGGAGCCCTGGGTCCCAGAGAGCAGTGAGGTCTTTCCAATTTATTTCGGAGTTGATTCTTTATAAAGATTAGCCATACCTTCTTCGTTAGTTTCTTCTTCTCTTAACATTGACTGTCAAGACAGCATAGTGCTCCTTGATTTGGACTTGGGCATTCCGACTCACTATTAAGTGTATTTTATATCCCGCATTTGCTTAAAAAAAATCAATTTTTAAGATATGTCGGGGAAACATTTGGTTAAGCTGATGCCATCTTGCTTGCTCACCTGGAAGTCTAATTGAATCTTTTTAATATTTACTAAATCTTGGTTACTCTTCATCATGGGGCTGAACCCGCTATTACACCTAGCACTATAGCTAATATTAGCTGTCATTTCGCCGGTGGACATAAATACTGTATAGTAATATTTTAATCACAAAATGTAAACAGTAATATGTCCGTTACTTTAAAAAAAAATTTTTTTTATATATATATTGATAATAAAGGGGTTTACAAACAAGCAAAATTAACAACACAAATGAGTAATAAAACAGACAAGACAGTAATGCCAGGGTGTTACATATCAAGCACAAACAAATTGAAAAGCAAATAAATAAATGAAAAATTAACTCAGAAAGATATTAAAGTAAGAGCACAAATCCATTGTCTTAATGGCTTTTCTATTTTTTGAATATTCGAGAGATCTAATATATTGTTTGAATTCCTCTCTAAAGGCTGCAAAGCGAAGTTTCTGATTTGAAAATTTAGACTTATGTGTATGATATTTGGCAATGAATAAAATTAGATTGATAATATAAAAATGTTTAGTTTTATTAGTGGGATAAGAGAAGAATCCAAACAACACATTTATATAGTTAAGAGAAAAATCATCAAGAATTATTTGGGAAATAAATGTACAAATATCTTGTCTGAAAATATATGAGAAATTACACGACCAGAATAAACGACAGAGATTTTCTTCATGAGTCGGCAGAATGAACAGTTTGTGTCAATGTCTTTTTTGTATCGTTGCAGGAAAAATTTACAGGGATAAAAACGATGGATCATCTTAAAAGATACTTCTTTGATCTTATTAATAATCTAATATTTAGATGGAAGACAACAGATTTTCCCCAGTCCAGGTTGGAGGCAAAGTTATTCCAATAAGAGAAAACATTTGGAGCAGAGAATGTCCTTCTGGAACAAGACACCAACATCACGGCTGTTCTTTCATTTTATAGTAGAAAAACAGATTTGACCAACATCAGTGTCAGCAGGTCCAGACCCGGTGGAGTCAGAACAGAAGATACAGAAGATT
Organism: Gambusia affinis; assembly: GCF_019740435.1. Taxonomy (NCBI): domain Eukaryota; kingdom Metazoa; phylum Chordata; class Actinopteri; order Cyprinodontiformes; family Poeciliidae; genus Gambusia; species Gambusia affinis. Next base: position 26,170,139 of record NC_057884.1, read on the forward strand.
TAAAAAGCATTATGACACCAGACGGGACGGCATCAAAAACAAGAGCATATTCTTTAGGAGGGATGGGGAGACCAAACTTTTCTACAAGTTCACAATAAGACATTAAGACGCCATCAGGACTGAAATCTGCTGAACTAAAATGATTCCACATTCAAACCAATTTTCCAAGAACAAAGATTTATGTTTGTACAGAATATCTCCATTGTTCCAAATATGATATCGATGGGGCGAAAAATTGTGTTTGTAAATTAGAGACCAGGAAAGAAGCATTTGTTTGTGGAAATTAGAAAACTTTATAGGGAGTTTTTCAATGTTGTAGTTGCAAAGAAGAATAAAATTAAGGCCACCAAGTTTTGAGAATAAATAGTTTGGTATAAAATTCCAGATTAAAGATGAATTTTTAATAAACTGTTTAATCCATTTTATTTTGAATGTGTTGTTTAAGGTAGAAAAATCCAGAAAATTGAGGCCACCAAGTTCCAATGAGTTCATTAAAACTGATTTTCTGATATAATGAATTCTATTTTTCTATACAAATCTGTAAAGCATTTTATCAATGATGTCAGATGTTTGTTTATTTACAGAAAGAGACAAAGCTGGATAAGTTAAACGGGAGATACCTTCTGCTTTTGATAATAAAATTCTTCCTTGAATTGATAAATCTCTTTGGAGCCAAGAATTGAGTTTCTTTTGTACATTTTCTATAATAGTAATAATAATATAATAATAATTTTCCGTTACTTGTGAAGAGTTATCTCTCGGGCCTTCATGTCAACAGTTTATCGATTTGAACAAAATATCAGGCAGTGCTGTGTCTTCTTCTGCTGTTTTGGTTTAGCCAAGTCGGAGAGACGACCACTCCAAGATGGCCGCCCAAGCAGCCAATGAGGGGCCTGCTCTTTATTAAGTCTATCCTACGCCCTGCTAATGGTAGGCGGAGCTTCATAAACCATGCCCTCCACTTCCCAGGCTTTCCTCCCAGGAAGTCTTCACCAGACTGAACACTTGGTTTTCCTCTGATTCTGAATTACTGATGCCCTCAAAGCTGCAGCAGGATCAGTTTTCAGGTTTGATTGTTGTCTTTATTTTTGTGCATTTTTTCAGTTTAATTTTTATGGAACTGAATTGTACAAGATTCATAGACTTTCTGTTGTGATTTGAGTTTCTCTGTGTGTTTATTTTGAGTTCCTGTGTCTCTGAGTCTCCATGTTTTCCTGTCTCCCCTTGATTAGTTCCCAGGTTTTTTCTCGTTCCCTGATTACCTCCTGTGTATTTAGTGTCACCTGTGTCTCTGTCGGGTCCTCGTCTCATTTTGGCGTCTGTTCTGCCATGTGTCTGGTTATTCCATTCCTGTTCTCTGTTTGCTACCTGTGTTGAGCCTCAGCTTCCGCTCAGCAGTGCTGCCAGGGATTTGGACTTGTTTTAGCATCATTGTGCTCTTTTTTGTGAATTATTCCTCATTAAAAACCTTCATTATTCATCTAACTAGTTCTTCAAGCGTCTGCCTCACCACCACCAAGTTATTTTTCCTGTCACAACAATGTGCCTGACCTTTACCCTGCAGCCACACCCTTACCTGCTCAGATTTCAGACTGTGTGTGTGTGTGTGTGTGTGTGTGTGTGCTTTAGATTTTGCTCTAATCTGTCCAGCAGTTTTCTGACTCTGGTTGCTTTTGTTGTTTCTGATTGGACTCTTCGATCATCCTCATCCAGAATTAGTTAATGTGATAAAGTTAATTAATTCTGCCAACAGGAAACGAGGTTTAATTATTTTCTCCCTGACATCTGTTCTTCTGTGTTTACAGTTTTAGAGGTGATGATGATGATGCTCTGAGCTGCTGTCCAATCAGAGAACAGCTCTCAGTAACCTTTGCTCCGGTTGGACTTTGGATCTTCAGCTACAGGCAAACACAGGATCCTCGTTCTCCTGGCGTGTGATCCACAATGAAGTTCCCTTCTCCTCTTCCTCTCCTTCCTCCCATCCTGCTGCTTGGAGTCTTCTTCCCTGCAGCTGATAGTGGACACTTTCTGGCCTTTCCAGGTGAGCACAGCCACTGGCTGAACATGCGAACCATCATAGAGGAGCTTGTGAGGAGAAACCACAAGGTGACCGTCCTGGTGCCGGATGCTTCGCCGTCAGTCAACTATAACAGCAGTCGAGACGCCGCCAAGTTCAACTTCTTGGTCTTCAAGGTAACAACATCCAACCAATGACTGTCCGTCTATCAGTATCATTGTTAAACATTACCTAGAGTACTTGTAAGTGGTTCCACTCCTGACTCTTGAGCTCACTGACAGTTCATCGTCTTGATCAATAACTGATCAGCTCCTTGTGTTTCTGTTCTCAGGTTCCATTCAGTAGATCAGATATGAACAACATTATGCAGGATTTTATTCAGTTCTCCATGTACAAGGCCCATAACTCCTCCCTGCTGGATCGATTTCTGGTGCCACTGACAATCATGGGGAAGTTTTCCCAAATTGGGAAGCAGCAGTGTGAGGCCATGCTGAAAAACCAGCAGTTGATGGCGACCCTGCGTGACGCTGCCTTTGATGTGGTCATCCTGGACCCAATGGTGGTGTGTGGCGATCTGGTGGCCGATGTGCTCGGTGTGCCTCTGGTCCTTTCGCTGCGGTTCTCATTCGGCAGCACTTTGGAGCGTCACTGCGGCCAAGCGCCGATGCCAGCATCCTTCATCCCTGCATCTCCACTGCCGTACAGCGACCACATGACTTTTGGGGAACGGCTAGTCAACATGCTGACCTACACAGGGATGTCTGTGTTGAGCGAACTGTCCTGGAAAATGACACTTGATTCTTTCTACACTGAGATCAAAGGTTGGTGCTGATCATCATTTAAATCCATCATATGAAGCCCCAAAAAGAGACCATGAACCCGCCGCAGGCTAAGGACCAGGGTGGAGACATCCGCTCCATCAGAGCTCTGAGTTTTATTCTATAGTCCCACAGCTGCAATCTTCTTCACAGGTTGATCATCACTCTAATGTTGAAATATGATGTTTGTTTATCTGTTCAAGTTTGTTTGGCTGGTATACATGATATAAAGACTGAGTAAGGTGTGTCTATCACACCTCATGATCAATCAAAGTTGACTTTGGTTAAAGACCAGAAAATATATTCAGACTGTCAGGGTTTGAGTTGAATTTGTGAAGTGCTTTTCCTCAAGAAAAACATCTGAGTTGTTTTTGTGTAAACAGGAAGTCCTAGCAGCTTCTGCAGCTCCTTGGGGAGGGCTGATGTCTGGCTGATCAGAACCTTCTGGGACATTGAGACGCCACGGCCAATACCTCCAAACTTTTTCTATGTGGGCGGTCTTCACTGCAGACCAGCCAATCAGCTGCCAGAGGCATGGTTCAACTTCCTGTTTCACTTACAGCTCAAAGTGATGAAATTATATTAAGCTTGTGTCACTTCCTGCAGGACCTGGAAGCCTTCATGCAGAGCTCCGGAGATGCTGGCGTAGTGCTTGTGACCTTTGGCTCCATGGTAACCAATCTTGCACCAGACAGAGCTAATGTCATTGCCTCTGCTTTGGGACGATTACCACAGAAGGTCAGAGACTCCACCCACTCACTTCCTGTGACTGTTTCTTCTCACCACTTAACCACTTTTGTCATGTGACATCTTTCAGGTAATTTGGCGATATCGTGGCAAAACCCCGGCAACTCTGTCACCAAATACAAAGCTTTATGATTGGATCCCTCAGAATGACTTGCTTGGTACAACTTCCTGTCTCTGCTTTTCAAACTAAAAGTCTGCTCTCTTTTCATCTTCCTGTTAGAGCTTTGCAAAGTAAAACTATGAATTTGTCACCTGGTAGTAAATTAGCGGCAGCTTTTTCAAAAACAAAACCTTCACAATAAGAGCTTTGTGACCTTCAGGACACCAACTGACCCGTGCCTTTGTGACTCACGGCGGGACCAACGGTTTATACGAGGCATTGTTTCATGGTGTTCCAGTGGTCGGCATCCCGCTGTTTGGTGATCAGCCAGACAATCTGGCCCGTCTGAGTCGCCGCGGCGCTGCTGTCGTCCTCCACTTCAACTACATGACAGTGGATGAGCTGGAGCAGGCGCTGCATGCTGTCATTAATGAACCCCGGTGAGGGTAATTGTCATGAGTTGCAGTTAGAGATGGTAAGGCAGACGTGGTTGGACCCAGATTAAAATGATGGTTTTAATGAGGAAGTTTATAGAATTCCAGGCCATAGAGGGGAGCGATGACACAAGGTAAACGCAGACACTGGTAACGCTGATGGTTACTAAACAAAAGCACAACATGACAAAAATCTGACAGGGAGCAAGAAACACAGGTGGGATTAAATACACAGGGGAGGTAATCAGGAAACACGAGACACAGCTGGGAGCAATCAGGGGCAGGAGACGGCACAAGAACCAAAGTAACAGAATAAAACAAAATCCTCACAGTAAGGTCACTGGAAACAGGATTTTAGTTGGAAAGGAAGCTACTTTATGAATGTTGTCTCTGAAATAAATCTTTTGACCTGTTCTTGTTGCAGCATCTTCACAGTAAAAGTGTTGACTTGTTTTTCTTCCCATGATGCTCAGCTTCAGGTCCAACATGCAGCAGCTATCTTCCCTGCAGCATCAGCAGCCGGTGGCGCCGCTGAGCACAGCCGCCTTCTGGTTGGAGTTTGTGATGCGGAATGGAGGAGCTAAACACCTGAGGCTGGCATCACATGACCTGTACTGGTTCCAGTACTACAGCTTGGACACAGGAGTCACTATGCTGCTCATCATAGCTGCTGGCGCTGCCCTCTGCTGGACGGGGCTTTGCTGCATCCTGCGCCACTGCAAAGGGCGAGCACACAGACAGAAGAACGACTGACCAGCTGTTTTGAACATTATTGTTTTATCTGGATCTGTTCAGTCCAAGCAGAACACCAGATGCAGTTTTCAGGGTTTCTTCACATTTTCCTGACTGAGGTTCCTCCTGGATCATGGAGACTCTGTTTTGTAATATTTGTAATATATCCCTAAAGTGGTAACTATAATTCTGGATTAAAAGTGCTCAGTACAATACCTTTCAATGTTTTGATATGGGCAGAGCTCCAAATTTGTTCATGTTTACCCATGAAATGTTCGGGTTAATTTGGGTATGAAGCTTTTATGACATACGTACCCAGGATGTCTTAAATTTCTTATACCTATTTTTTAAATTGCAAAACGAATTATCTTGGAGATACAGATGTTTTTTTAACACTGTAAATTGTATTGATTTGGAGATGAAAATATAGATACCTTTAGAAGCAGCAGTCCCTGGAGATTAAAATCTGTCCAACCCAGCTTTGTTTTAATTTTCATGTTTGTTTCTTAGAAAGATGTGTTTCTTGTAACATTACTATGTTTATAGTCTATTTACTATTAAATCTATATTTGAATGAATATAGATTTTAGAGTGTATGGCTGCATTTTGGACTGTATTTATGTTCCAGGTCATTCATCTCTTTTGTAGTAATCTTGTACCAGATAAAAGTGCTAAATATGCACAGGAACTGCTCTGCATTGCTAATGTGGGAGGGAAACACAGAGGGACCTGACTGTCAGATAATCATCTAGTCAGGATGAGCTCCACACTAACTAAAGCACCAATGACAGAGTTGGGGACCTGAGGATCAGCCAAAGTGGGAATAACTGAAAAAGTTTAAGTGCTAGAGGCACAAACATGGTTTCTCCTGGGGATTTTCAGGGAGGCTGGACACGCTGGTGAAGACCCCATGTCCGTGGAGTCTTCCCATATCTTAAGATATTGAGGCACATCTTAAGACATACCAAAGTTACCCCCAGAGGATCAGTAAAAATCTTAGTTTAGTGTCACAATGACATCCCCCTGTATCAGTCCACTAACCGAAACAGTCTGGTGTTGGGAGTCAAAGGCAGGACACAGACCCATCATGTCACTCTACAGCTCAACTCCTTTTGTTTATCTGAAGTATAAAGTACAGAGACGAATATACAAAATTAATAACCATTACAATCGAACATGGTATGTATTTACAAAAATTTGGAACACTGTGCACCACATTCACAGTTAATCTTTCATTTTTTACTTAACTGCTGTACTGTGCACAGCAAGGGCGTAGCTTTGGTCTAAGTTTTGGTGGGACCTTACAACTTACTGACCTCCCGCCCCCGCCCACCCCACTGACCATTTTTGACCATGGGGGGGGGGGGGGCACCACGTTGGCTTAATAACCCCTCCCCCCAACCATAACCATAACTTGATCATACATCTTGTGTATACAACCAGATACAGTCATACTCAGCAGATCAGTTCAAGAACATTTTACTTTTCAAAATTCCTATTCTACCTCACATTCAGTGCTGACCTTACTAAACACCGAACTTTACAACAAATGTGTTGCGTGATAGATATCTAACTTATGGGTCCACTCACTGTACTGACAGCCGAGGCAGCGAAATAACTTCTAATGTCTGTCGTCCTTTTCTCTTTTGGTCTCGGAGACTCATAATAAATGTCAAACTCAGAAGGAGACGCGTTCACTTTCAGCTCCATGGACCAAGTTTCCGTTCCGCGTGTGTCCAGCTGGCCGCCGCCTGTTGCAGCCAATCAAAGAACAAAAAATATTTCTTCAAAAAAATGTTTTTAATAAAATGTTTTTCTGCTTTTTCATTTTTTTTTATTTTTTTTTTCTTGTTTATTTTTTATAGTTTTAGTATTTCTAAGAAAAAGAAAAATAGGCGCCCTATGCAACGTTTCGACCCAGAACGGGTCTTCTTTGGGTCTTCTTCAGGCTGGTCGCACTGAAAAACGTCAAAACAAAGAAGCCAAGCGCTGTGGGAGATGCTGCCTGTTCGCTGGCTGGAGCAGAAATGAACTGCAAGCTGCTCTGCAGCTCTATTTATGCTCTCTCACAGGGGAGGCTCCGCCCCCTCCTTCTGTGTATCTCCAAATGAATTTATTAAAAAAATTTTTTGTTTTCCTTTCTTTTAACTAAGGACTAGATAAATCAAAACTTTATAAATTGTTAGGGTTAAAACGAATTCACTGGCCGAGTTACAATAAACAAATTTTACTGAATATACCTCTCCTGTATTGTGTTCTGCATGTGGGTCTGAAAATTCTCAGCCATCATGACAGTTACAGGCGGCAATAGACTGAAATTCAGGTGGTAACGTGATAGGAGGGTTTGTGAGTCTGTCAACTGTTGTTAATAAAACTGGAGCATTGTTAATGTTTTTGTTTATGACATCTGCAAAGAAGGCCTGTCTTGCATGTTTGAGTGTTAAATGATAGTAACGTAGTTTTTCTTTATAGATGTCATAATGAACGTGAAGTTGAGTTTTACTTTGTTCTGCTCTACGGCAGAGTTTTCTTGCAGATTTAACTTTTTATGCATTTCTCCATGGAGATTTCTTCTTACCAGACACAACCTTCATTTTAATTGAATCAATGAAATCTGAAACTTTAGACTGAAAATCTTTTACCAATTGTGGAATAAAATAATTATTCACAGTATGTTTACTTTTCTTTGAAGTTTATTTAATATTAATCTTACAATGTTTAATCAGTTTATTATATTTTACTCAGTCTCACAGAGTCATTGTTTCTCTTCTGTCCTTTACAAGTTTTCTCCAGAGTGTCAGAAGCCTAGAAACAAGTGATAAGTAAATAACTATCAAACCTCCGGAGTGACAGACCAGACCAAACGACTGAGTGATTATTATTAGGCACTGAATATTTTTTCTGAAACTGGTTTTTAACTAAAGGTTGCATTTTTCTCACTATGTGTATTAATCTGATAAGTTTTTTTTAGAATATCAGCGATGACACCCTGTCTGTTTATGAAGGACATTAAACAGTAAATATATAGAAGTTATTCCGTTGTCTAGTCAGATCTCTTCTGAGTTCTCCGTCTGAACAGATGAAATAAAGATGTTTTGTTCTCTCTTTTTAACAAGGTTTGGACTTTGTTAATTTTTGTACTCCACACAACTTATCTACATCATTACAGCTTAAGGGTGAGGAAGAAGAGTAGATTTGATTAAATGTTTCTGCTGTGTTTTCAGTGAGAGAACGTTTTGTGATGGTTGCTGTTTGTCCAAGTGGATTAAAAGATAAAGAACTTTCAAAGATGACAGGAAGTGATGCGACAGGGCGCCATCAGTTACAGAGACATTGGAAATATTCACACCCTGACTGATAACCAGGTCCAGTGTGTGTCCTTGAGTGTGTTGCTTGTTTGACATGTTGTGAGACCAAAAGTCTCTAAGATATTAGAGCTTTTTAGCCCCTCTGTCTGGTGTTTGTCAACATGAACGTTAAAATCACCAACAATTATTAAACATTCATAATTAATACATATAAGAGATAGAAGTTCATTCAACTCAGTAAAGAAATTTTCCACATATGTTGGAGTTTTGTATAAAGTTAGTGTTAAAGTTCGTTTGAGGCCTTTAATCTCAATTCCAAGATACTCAAAAGAGGTGAAGTGACCCAAAGAGATTTTACTACTATTTACTGTATTCTTAAATATTGAAGCCACGCCTCCTCCTTTTTTATGTTTTCTATTCTCACTTAAGAAATTGTAGTTAGGAGGCGCAGATTCAATTAGTACGATCGGTTCATTATTGTCATTCAACCATGTTTCTGTCAGGAACAACATCGATATTATGTTCAGTGATGAAATCATTGATTAATAGAGATTTAGCACAGAGAGATCTGGGATTTAAAATAGGTGTTGCTTATTCCCTTGTCATAGCTGCCAGACTCTCCCTTCATTTGAAAAATTCATCACTGGAAATGATAAGTGCTCAATTGACCAAATGTGTAACCCTCTGCAGGTCCTAGCTCATTCCTTCATGTAGCTGCCATAGACTCCCATTCATTTTTCAGCCTAGTCAAAGTCTGGCGAGGAACGTGCTATGTAGCTAGGACTCAAAACCTCAGTGGCATCTTACTTCAACTTTACCAGATGTTATTTTATGTTTCTTTGTTTTTGAGCTCTGTTTTTTAAAAATAAATCTCAGCTCAGCTTTAAACCCAACCCTTATCCCTGAGCTTCTATTGGATTAATGATTTTTATCTTAATGCTCCTTTGAAGGCTGAAGTTTGGTTTTAAAAGTCTGATGTTTTAACCATATTTTATTTAGTTTGATTTGTCTTCAAGCTCCGTTTTAAAGACAAAAATCACAGCTCAACTTTAAAATCTAATCTGAGTTTCTGTTGAATGAAGTAGTTTTGCCTTTCCTCTGCCTCGTGGGCAGAGCAGCATAATTTTTGTGTAAATTTTCTTTTTTGAAAAGATGCAAAAATGTGAAAAAACCCCTGAATAACAATGTGCTCTAGTTAAACTGACTTAAGTTAGTTTTTTTTACATTTATTTTTTCCTTTTATTTAAATTCAGTTCTTTGGATAGAAATCAGAGTTCAGCTTTAAAACCTCATCTCTGAGCTTCTGTTGGATGAAGAACTTGAATGCTTTTCTGAAAATTAACATTTATTGTGAAAGTCTGCTTTTTGACCAAGTTATATTTAATTTCATTTCTTTTCAAACTTTGTTTCTAAGTTTGAATCTCAAAGTTCATCTCTGAGCTTCTGCAAGGTGACAGAAATTAGTGTTAATGGGATTCTGAACATCAGAAATGTCTCTCAGCATTACCCAGAATGCATTGCATGGTCAGGGATCAGATTTTAGCTTCTAGTTGGCTCTTTTTGCTGCAATCACTAACAAACTATATACTGTTGCGACCAGAATAAGCCTCTCTTTCAGTCTAAATGGCTTAGAATGAGATTTGAAGCATGTATAAAATCGGCACCATCACTCAGAATGGGGTTTGCATTGGTGAACTGCTGCCTGGTGCGAGATTTATCACATTGGACTCTCCTGTGAGTGTTGGGTAAGTTTTATCCCTTTGTGACTGTTATCATGCATCTTTTTTGTACCACAGGTAATGAGCATTCTAGAGGTCTTGCGGTGTATGATGGCACTAGAATGACTCTTTGCTCTCATTCCAGGGGTGATGGTTTGAATCCCAGCAGGTAGAGACGTGGAAGGCAGCAGCTTGCTGTGGCTGTTCCAGGTTCTACTTCTGTGAGAGGATGGCTGAGTAGTGACACCTTGCTATGGCTGCTTTTGCTCATCCTTCTGGAGGACATTAGGGCATGGGGAGCTGTATCAATCTGCTGGTGTGCAGTTTGCATTGGCTAGCTTGGTTAAAGTTTTTCAGTGCCCCATGAAGCAGACCGCCAGCACTCAACACATCCCAGACCGGCGGAAAATCAACGGAGAACTCTTCTGCTTCCTGGGCATGCTAGTTCCACCTTGCGGTGTTAACGGATAGCGTGTTTTTGAAACCAGGGGCCCGGTACGTATCAGCCTTCCCAGGTTCCGCCTATAGGAACAGCACGTGGGAAAGGTGACTCTAGGACTCGGGAGTCTTAAATGCAGTCCAGTCTTCTATGAGGAATAGCCTCACACACACACACACCAACTGGCATTCTGTCTTCAATTCTACAGCTCCTCCATTTCTAAATGCAAAAGGAATTAATGTTATTTTTAGGAAATCTTCAGCTTAAAGGTCTGCTAAACAGGTTTAACCTCCTAAGACCTGAGCATGGCATGTATTACTAAATCCTCTTTGATTTTTGCAATCATTAGCTCCCAATCATCCCAAATATAAAATTATTTTTACAATGTGTAGCTGCTGAGAATAATTATGTCCACATATCAGGACATTTATTTTAAATGTAAAAAAAGACAACAAAGTAACAATTGATCAATGAAATCCAAGACTTTGGTGTCTGTTCACATTAGCATTATTTCTGAGTTTAAAGACAAAATGCTACACAGTAGTTGAGACTGTTTCCACAATGTGGCCCATTGAATATACTGCTAATGGGTATGGGAAGATGATATTTCCTTATAAAGTAAATCGCATTGTTGCTGTTCTAAACAGTTTGAGACATTTAATTCAGAGACCAAATCTACTTTCACTTATTTTCCCCTTATGGGATCATGCTTATACTTTTGTGTAAATGCCTTTGCAACAATTGCAACCTGCCTGTAAGCAGAGCACTTTGCAAACAAAACTGCACTAAAATTTTTTCTGATGTTTTACTCTGCACCACATTGCATTCTTCAAGTTTACTGCCTTTTGCATATGGCATTAGCCCTTCCATGGACTGAGACATGGAGCAATACCTTCACTAGGTGCTTTTTCCATTGGAGTAAAATCTCTGGTTCCCACTCTGAGAAGTCAGTTGCCATCAAGCTAAGCAAGACAATTTTTGCTACTTCTATGCAAAAAGGTGCATGATGCTCTTCTTGGTGCC